>NC_071671.1:19624166-19927196 GCF_028554725.1 Zeugodacus cucurbitae
ATTCGGAAATACACTTTCTATCAATGCTTCTTTCGATTGTAAAAGTGTACAAAAGTTCGGCAATGTGATCAAACCGGTATCATCGATCAGTATTTTGCCTTCGCCAATGTCCAACAACTGCTTCGAAACCGCCGCTGCGGATCGATCGTTTTGCAATTGGACTCGCATGTTGATGGTAAGAGTCAGCCTTTGAACATGTCTCCACAAAATTGACGATTTTAAACATGCGTTTATTTCGTCGGCAGGAGTTGATCGAGGAATGACTGGCAAAGTTTGCCGAAAATCGCCGGATAATAAGACTAATGCTCCGCCTAAAAGTTGTTGCTTTTGGCGTAAATCTTGTATTGTCCTATTGAAAGCTTCTAATGACTTTTTGTTAGCCATTGGGCACTCATCCCATAGAACTATTCCAGCTCCTCGCAAAACTTTTGCCATTGCTGAATTCCTCGATATGTTGCACGTAGGTGTTTCAACGACTTGGATGTTCAACGGTAATTTCAACGCAGAATGTGCTGTTCGGCCGCCATCAAGTAGAGTAGCAGCGATGCCTGACGAAGCAATTGCCAGCGCAATTTTCTGCTGTGACCATATAGTAGCAAGAATCAAAGAGATCAGAAACATTTTCCCTGTACTACCGGGCGCATCCAGAAAGTAGAATCCACCGGCGTTATTGTCAACCGCTCGTATAATCTTGTCATACCCATTTTTCTGCTGAATATTCAATTTGGTAATGTTAGCTTGTATGAAAGCACGCAATTCATTGCAATCGTATTGTTGTTCTGAACGATTGGGCGCAGTTATGACAAGTTGCGCTAATGCCTTATTCGCAATTGTAAGGCACAGATCTTCAACCATTATCAAAGCATCATTATACATTTGTAATGTATATAGCAAGTCTGCGTCCGATGTTCGATTACGCGCCAAAATTAATAAGTCCTCGGTCATGCAGTCTTTGTACTTATTCCACAGTTCTTGCGGTTTTGACGGAAGGCATGTATGTAGATATTATTATGGCGGATAGTACGCGTATTTGTTTTGGATGAGATGTGAGTGATGCGTCATGAAGTGCGGTGTCCCAATGCATATCATCTTCTAACAAATGCAATCGCTGACATGCTTCACGAACTGACCGTCAACAGTTTTCATAGTAAAAGGCATTTGGCAGGACTGCTAATCTTGCGGCAAAACATTATTTCATGAGAATTTGTATAAATTCTCTTGTTGCTGTAATACTATTTTTTATTTTTCCCCATCTCTTTCAGTCAAATTTTTGGGGTTTTTATCTACTTATTGTATTATTTTAGAAAAATCCCAAAATGAAAGCTCTGAAAGTTTGCGTCCAGAGTTCTTCCAATGCAGTATATTTTATTTTTTGCACCTGAATAATGTTGTGTCCTTAGCTTAATATTAAAAATTTTGGACACATATTTTTTTTCCTTTGAAATAATGAAAATATACCAATTGGTTAAATTTCTCATGAACTCATTTACTTGACGATTCTTATTTTCAACTAGATCGGTAGTTCCAATTAGATCTGTGCAATTCGAAACATGAATATATGCCAGAATATTCCGAGAAGAACACGTGTTGGTTTTTTTTTTTTTTTTTGAAAATGTCCCGTTCATTTCTCATGAATTCGTTCTTCGACATGTGCTTGCATTTTGCAAATAATTGATTGACAATTGGTTTTTTGTTGTTTTTGCTTATTTCAGTCCTATCTTATGTTTTTGTTTTTACTTTTCTTATTTTTTTTAACATATTCTATGACTAGATATATCCTATAATAATACTGTAAAAGAAAAATCATAAAAAACTAAACCTTTGTTAAAGAAATTTAATGTCAAAGTTGACTTTTTGAGTCAATTTTCATTTTGCAAAGAATTTGTCATATTTGGATGGGGTCATATGTAGAAGTTCACGCAAGTGAGGAAAGTTTCTGATTGCCATTCACTTGGGAGTGGCCAGGAACGATTCTTTTGCATATGACTCAAGCAGCTCACGACTTCCGGTTTTAGACCAAGTATCCCCTGGGTAGCTAACAGACATCCGTTTGGAGGCGAGCTAAAGTGAGAAGGCGAAGCCCGCTTCTGCGGTTGTGCGTAGGGCTTGGGACCCACCACATAAAAACACCCCTCAATGAAAAATCTACGAAAGCCTCGGATGAGACACCCCCCCCCTTTTGATGACGACCCCTGCAAACGTTTTAAGGATAATGAATAAGGGCATGCACCTGGAATGTCCGGACCCTTAATTGGGAAGGTGCCTCTGCCCAGCTGGTTGATGTCCTCATACAACTAAAGGCTGACATCACCGCCGTCCAAGAAGTGCGATGGACGGGACAAGGACGGAAGAAGGTGGGTCCTTGTGACATCTACTACAGCGGCCATATAAAGGAGCGCAAATTCGGTGTTGGATTTGTGGTGGGAGAGAGACTACGTCGCCGAGTCCTGGCATTCAGCCCAGTGGAGGAATGTCTTGCCACAATCCGCATCAAAGCGAGGTTCTTCAACATATCGCTGATTTGCGCCCACGCCCCAACGGAAGAGAAGGACGATGTGACCAAAGATACCTTCTATGAGCGCCTAGAACGCACCTATGAGCGCTGCCCCCGCCACGATGTCAAAATCGTGCTTGGCGATTTTAACGCCAGGGTGGGTAAAGAAGGTGTCTTTTGCACAACAGTCGGAAAATTCAGCCTCCATGGCGAAACATCGCCAAACGGCCTGAGGCTGATCGACTTCGCTGGGGCCCGAAATATGGTTGTCTGTAGTACCAGATTCCAGCATAAAAAAATTCATCAAGCAAAGTGGCTGTCCCCTGATCGAAACACGCGCAATCAAATCGATCACGTTGTGATAGACGGAAGACATGTCTCCAGTGTTTTAGACGTGCGTATGCTCCGAGGACCAAACATTGACTCGGACCATTATCTAGTAGCAGCAAAGATACGCACTCGCCTCTGTGCAGCAAAGAACGCCCGTCAACAAACACAAGGAAGGGTCGACGTCGAAAAGCTACAATCACAACCGACAGCCGAACGATTTTCTACTTGACTTGCACTCCTGCTCTCTGAGAGCACTCATCAGCATCTCGATATAAGGGAGCTGTGGAAAGGCATCTCAAACTCATTGCATACCGCTGCAGCCGAAACAATTGGTCTCCGGCAACGCCAAAAAACCAGTTGGTACGATGAGAATTGTCGTTCCGCAGTGGAGAGAAAACAGACTGCCTACCTCGCAACGTTGCGACCGACCACAACACGTTCGGAGTGGGATAGATATCGAGAACTGAAGAGGGAAGCGAGACGCATTTGCAGACGTAAAAAGAAAGAGGCCGAAATGCGTGAGTATGAAAAGCTTGAAAATCTGGCCGACATGGGTAATGCTCGAAAATTTTATGAAAAGATGAGGCGATTTACAGAAGGTTTCAAGACCGGAGCATTATCATGTAGGGACCGAGGAGGTAATCTGGTAACGAATGTCCAGAGCACACTGGGATTATGGAGGGAACACTTCTCCGACCTGCTCAATGGCAGTGAAAGTACAACACCAGGAGATGGCGAACCCGATTCCCCAATCGATGACGATGGAATAGATGTTCCATTACCCGACCATGAAGAAATTCGAATAGCAATTACCCACTTGAAGAACAACAAAGCGGCGGGGGCCGATGGATTACCGGCCGAGCTATTCAAATACGGCGGCGAAGAACTGATAAGGTGCATGCATCAGTTTCTTTGTAGAATATGGTCGGAAGAAAGCATGCCTGACGATTGGAATCTTAGTGTGGCTCCCACGTCACTGTTGACAGTCATAACTTTGAAGTTGTAGATAATTTCTTTTATCTGGGAACCAGCATTAACAACACCAACAATGTCAGCCTTGAAATCCAACGCAGAATCACTCTTGCCAACAGGTGCTACTTTGGACTGAGTAGGCAATTGAAAAGTAAAGTCCTCTCTCGACGAACCAAAATCAAACTCTATAAGTCGCTCATTATTCCCGTCCTGATGTATGACGCTGAAGCGTGGACGATGACAACATCCGATGAGACGACTCTTGGGGTTTTCGAGAGAAAGGTTTTGCGCAAGATTTATGGTCCTCTAAACATTGGCAACGGCGAATACCGCAGACGATGGAACGATGAGCTGTACGATTTATACGACGACATTGACGTAGTTCAGCGAATAAAAAGACAGAGGCTACGCTGGCTAGGTCATGTTGAACGGATGGAAGAAAACATTCCAGCTCTGAAAGTATTCGATGCAGTACCCGCTGGAGGAAGCCGCGGAAGAGGACGACCTCCACTCCGGTGGAAAGACCAAGTGCAAAGTGACCTGGCTTCACTTGGTGTTTCCAGTTGGCGCCAAAAAGCAAAAAGGAGGAATGAGTGGCGCGCTCTGGTGGATTCGGCTATAATCGCTTAAAGCGGTTCCTACGCCAAATATATATATATATAACGAATTTGTTGACAAACTGTAGATAGATTAAATATATATTTTATTTAATCTGTTGAGAATTACAAAGCTTTAAGAAGTCAGTGAAGAAAAAAAATTGTCTCTTGCATACTTTCAGGCGGTATTAGCTGCTTCGTAATCAAGCATAAATTACTGTTATATTTTTATAATATACATGTAAAAATTATATATCCATTCTATGTTTGCCATTGCTTAGCAAACATGTTGTTGCACCGACCGCTCTGTCGCCCAAATATATGCTACTTTTCATGCAATATCTTTTTTATCTGTCTGCCTATTAAGCTCATAATACCGTTGCTGAAATGTGGTCACTTAAATTGTAACTCTTTTCCACTTTTTTCACAGCATTTTTCAACAATTTTGTTTGTATCGCAATTTGTTTTTGTTTTTATTACCGTACCATATTACTTTTGTTTTGTTTTTATTATTTGAATACTCGGTTGCCTTTTGTATTTTCGTATTCAACAAAACCGTTTTGTGGTTTTTGGCGCTATAATGTAGATTAATTTGGCCGATATGATAACATAATTTGTTAACACTCTTCAACGGCGATTTCGGGTTTAAAGCACTACATGATTTTGCGCCGCAGCGAAAAAGGTCAACTTTAACAGTGGATTGTGGATTGTGGCTGAGCTGAAAGGGATAACATTTGAGTATTTGATTGCGGTTTTTCATGGCTGGCTAATAAACAAAGAAGAAAAGCAGCGATAAACGTTGCCAAAGATTTTTGTGGCGAATATAAAATTATGATTTAATGGCAGGAAAATGTGGCTGCTTTTGTAAATGCCGCAATCGTGTTTGTGAGTTTAAGTTGAACGGGTTTATGTATTGTAATTGGCTTTCGCAGACACTAATGTGAATGCTCTCATATTTATTTGACATTTAATGAAAGCTCACTTAAGGTCTTGATTTGTTTTGTAAAATAAAAGTGAAATTTAAAACAGTTACGCTTTCTTGTTTGAGCTTTAGCAAATAATGCTGTTGAAAAAATTGGTAGAGTTTTTAGTATGGTAATGGTCCTTATAATTCTCTATAATGGCAAACAGAATGCTTTGACATAGAGAATGGAGTTAGAAATGGATAGTTGGATAAGTTATTATTTAAACTCCGATGAACAACTCGTTAAATTTGATAAACTTTTGATTGGATTTGAGAGCCGTGGAAGCCATTCCGTCTCAAACGAAGCTATTCCGCCTAAACTTTTTTAGAGATAATGTTGTTTCATCATCCTCATCCTGCCGAATGTACTTTACTTAGCTTCTGAAAGTGAGATCTGAAAAGCGACTGACTTTTCTTGATCCCTATCTTGATACTACGGTCCTTCTTTAGTAGTAGTAGCAGTGTTTTGGATTACCCAGCATCCATTACAATTTGGTATTATAGTGTTTTTCCAGGAGCTAAGGTGTTCCAATATCATATATTGTAGACTTTGAAGGATCTGAGGAAGAGTGTGTTATCAGCCGCGCCAGTGGGATTAACTCTTTCGTGTTTTTTTTTTCGTTCTAAATGATGGTCACTGACTTCCACGCTGAAAGTCCGTTGGTTGTCTGGAGTATTAGGACAGACTACCAGATAGAAAAGATAATTCAAAATGCCAATATTTATTGGCTTAAAGTGGTCACCATTGACGCAATCCTTGGGTCTATCTTCAGTTATATTGCGTTACTTTTTCTGAATACAATGTAGATCAAATTGTTCGCCTTCAAAATATAGCAATAAATAGCTATACGCATTAAACCTCATCGGTAGATGTTCATTTGTGGTCTGTTGAATCAGAAAAAGTTCCACAAAATTTTGTAGCACATTTAGTCATTACAGGAATGTCTTAAGACGAAATAAGATTTTAGTTCAACTCTTATATTTAGGCCTAAAGGTGGGCAACACGAAAACTATTCTCCATTATAGTCATATGAGCGTAATACATTCTTGTTCGAAATTTATGCGATTGTTAGTTATTAGTCGTGCTAGTTTGATCTTAAGTTTGTCGAAACAGTAATTTTCACAAATATTTTCTCAAACCCTAAGTGTAGGCAACTAAAAACTATTCTCCCCCCCTATGTTAATCATATGAGCGGAAAACATGTTCGTACAAAATTTATGCGCACGAATGGAAGTTGATTTTCAACAAAAGGAAGTTTTATGTCGCAACAAATTTTGGCGAAAATGCGGAAATGCGCTGAAAATTCATGCAGTGCGCATCCACATTTAAAACAAACATAGACCAGCCAGCCTAAATATATGCCATGTTTTTGTGACATAAATTTACATAAAGCGCCGTCGTGTGGCAAGCGCTAAACAAAAGTTGTTGATGCGCGCTGGTTTGCCGGTCGGTTGGTTAGCCAAAAAAATGCTGCTGTACGCTGTAAAGTAGGGGTAAGAAATATATATATTTTATTCGCATTGTTTACACATCCTCCTGGCTGACAATGGGCTGTGCAGACGCCACGTGTGCTGCGCGTATTTTAAGCGAAAATTATTATTTTCATAATTTTCAACTTTTACTTTTTATTTTTCATTTTCTTACTTTTTTTGGCGGTAGTCTCGTAATCTTGTTGCTGCTTACGCTTTCAGCGTCTGCTTAACTGTTCTCGTTAAGTTTTGTTGCTGTTTTTCGCAAGCCGTATTTTTATCTTTTATAATGTATGACTCGCATGTCTTTAAATTAACCTAAATCTTTGCCACAACATGAGTTGACATGTATATGATAATGTGCGACTTATGCGATGGGAGGAAAGTGTCAGCGCACCACAAAGTATGCTATGTAGAAAAACACAAAAGTCCAGAATTTAACGGTGTGTGTAGGTGAAATTTGTGGCATGGATGTAGGAGCGAGCTCTAAAATGTGAGTTAAGATCCTACGTGTACTTACGTACCTGATGTGTCTCTCTGCATGCCAGAGCAGGCTTGTAGTTGTCAAATTAACATTAAATTTTCTCACTCATGCACAGCATACATTCCTGCGCTCAAGTAACGCGCTTCTCCAACCCCTATCACTTTTCACTTATCCCCCACAGCGTTGAGGAACAGTTTTTGCGTTGCCGCGCGCCTGAAAGTATACTTTAATTATATATTCAATGGTTGCTAAAGTGATGACAAATTTGTGTCGTGCGTGCATATGTCAAGCGACATAGGGTTAAACGACTTCATCGGCGTACTCAAACTGTGTGTCGACTGTATTTGTGGGCGCAGCAAGCACTTAAGCAACAAAACAATGTTTCTATTTGAGAATATTTGTTGAGTTGGAGTAATGGCAGTCAATGTAGACGATGAGTGTTTGATGTAGTTGATAATGACTGACAAACTTTTGCTTAGCAAATGCATTGAATACACTTGTCTTCCACTTTGTACTTTTAGCAACTTTCGCAGAACACCTGTCTTCCGTTTCTACACTGCTTAATTTCTACTCATCATGATTTGTCTCCTCCTTTTTTGTTTTACAATTTACCCTGCCACCATTTGACATGTGCACTGTCAACTTTTGACAGTGAACGCGCTTGATTGTGCAATATTTGTGTTGTTAATGATGTCGGATTTTAGACGCATATCTTTAGCACTCAGAAGAAAGGTGAACTTGTGTTATTTGTTTGAGTATTTTATTTGAACAAATTTTTGGAATATGTGAAATAATATGTTAGAAGATATAACTATTTGCTATGATTAAATCGAGAAAACTTTAGAGCTATACGCCTAAAGGTATGCTTTATTCTTAGTTGAGTTAAGCAATAAGCATTGCATTGAGTAAATGATAACATACTTCCGGATAGGAAGGATAGAATTGAAGATATGTCTAATGTCAACATAGTGAGAATTAAGTTCAATAGTCTTAAGCTGTCCTTAAAATCAATTTTATAATGACGATTTAACACCTCGAAACACTTCCTTTCAGATATTGATTCACACTTACACTGATATCTGAAACTACCCTGAATACAACCTAAATATGGTTGGAAGCGTGTCCCAGTTATGAGCCTTGTGAAGTTGTAAGATCTTCTAAGTTATTTTGGTCGCCAACTCCCATTTCTTCTTGTTCTACTAGAAGCTTTGGAATAAAAAAGCGGTAAAGGATATTATATTCCAGATTTCTATTCTAGATTACTTCTGGCCCTTTATGGTAAATTCTACATTGAAGAGTTTTTCAAATGCGTTTTTGAGCTGTGAATCTTGTTGAGCTTTAAAGTCTTCTACGTTCTTTTGCTCGGTAGCCTATATTTTCTTTTAATTTGTTTTTCATATCCGTTAAATCTTTGTTTTGATTGTATGTAGAAAAGTACTAAAAGTAAAACTTAATCTCGAAACTATCTTCTTTTATGCCCAACTTCAGGAATCGTTTCTTGGAAAAGTTTCTTTCAATGAATCATTATATGAAGCACGTATGCTATCGCAACTACTGTGGTCTGAATTTTTGTGAGAAAAACGTATAAACCTTTTCTAGTAGTTAGATCCATTCCACTAGTCTATTAGGATATTAGTTTTGTGGATTTTCTCCGCGTTACTTTCTTGTAATTTTTTTTCTCCAATACTAGTTAACTGTCTAATGAATATACATTATACAAATACATACATTTAAATATCATCGAAGCTCAATTGAAGTATACCTTTAGGCTGGTTGCAGTCCAATATATTTAATGTCTACATCACTCTATGCTTTATGGACTCTCCTGGACTGAGTCTATACTCTAATGGTTCTAAAAATACGAAGCAAACAGTAGTTATACACACATGATTCCAATAATTTTCGTATGATTTTTCAATTTGAATTTATTTATCATCAGTGCCCAAATGTATACTTCGATTTTTTATTTGATTTTCCAAAATTCTAATAATTTCCATTGTAATTTCATAAATCAAATAAAATATATTATTTTCCGGCAAAAAATCGCTCAGCCGCAACTGACTATATTCAAATCAACTGCCATCTCTATTATAAAACCAAAACCAACACACATACATACACACAAAGCATGCACAGCTAAAAGTATGCTACGAAAATTTGCCTACAATTTTAAGCGTTGCCGGACAATTGCCGCACACACACACACACGCATGAGGCCTTTCGCTTGCTTTGTTGCCAGGCAGTTAAGTGTTGCTGCGCACATTTTCGCACATTTATGTTGGACGAAAGCCGCTCCTCGGTTGGACGGGCGAGCAGCCATGTAGTCGGACAGTCAAGCAACCAACTGACTAATCGAAAAACAATAGGAAGTGGCAGTGTTGCAAAAGACAACAACAACAAGAACTATCACAATGATAACAACAACAATAACAGCAAGTAATACGCTTGGAATAAATGCAACCAGCAGCGGCAATGACAACAGCAGCAGGAAAAACAACAAAAACTACAACAACAATTATGGCATTGCACTCGAGCGCTGTTGTTATTGTTGTTGTTATTGTTGTTGTCTTTGTTAGACACTTGCAACACATTACATCCGGCTGAAATATTTCAACGGTGAAGCTGAAAAGCAGAAAATGGCAGTGAAAAGTGTTTCCGAAACCCATAAAATGGGCATGAAATTTCATAGGCGCCCACAACAACACTAACAGCAACAACAACAACAACAGCATAATGACGATAAGCTTCGGCTATGGCAGCGTACAATGATGCAGCATGAAAGCGTTCGCTTGTTAACAACCGTTAGAAAAATGTATATATATATATGTGTGTGTGTGTGTGTGACTAAGGGAAAGCGTGTGATTACAACAGTGATAACAACAAAAACAACAATAAGTGTTAGATAATATCATAGCACAGTAAGCGGAATATGCAAAAGTGGCCAGCCTGCATCTGTATGAGTGTGTGTGTATGAGGATCCCTCTGTATACTTCCAAACGTTTGCTTGTGTGTATGTGAGTGTAATGGCTCTGAAAAGCTAGTTTGGTGTGAATATTTCTGATTGCAAATTAACTTATGCGTGTGCGTTTGATTTTAGGCGCATGAACGGCAGTTAATACCTCAGTAGTATGAGTGTGTGTGTGTGTGTTAATGACACTACGTGGCGTCTGTGCACTGCAGCTGACTTATCAAGTGACGCTTTGGTGCCTTGTAATGCCATTGTAGGCGCTACTAAGCCTGATAAGTGCGTTGCATGCAGACTTCAACTGCCTGCCTATGTGTGTTTGTTCGTGTATTGGTTGTCTAAGAGCTTCTGGAAAATTTATGTTGATAATAGAAGGGAACCCTGTTGGTACTCTAACGTGAGGTTGTGTGATAAGAACTGGCTGTTGTAAGTAAGTAGAGATCTGAGGCTCTTTTATACAATAGCATTTTAAGGCATATGATTGAAAAAAATATTGATGGTGTGTTTTGTATAAAAATGGTTTTGGTGTCTTAAAGAGTACCCAGAAAAAAATATAAAAATATTTATGAGGCTTAACACTGATCTCAAATTTCATCATATAAACGGTCTTGTGTTGGGAGTAGGTTGAGTTTAGCGGATGACATGAGTTATCCGAGGCCTGAATCGCGTGGGATTATCCGCATAGACTTTAGACTTTACATATCCACAAATGAAAAAGTATAACTGTGAAATTATCTGCACCGACGTGCTCTCTCTATGAATCCATTGATTGATGCTATGTGTGGGAACTTTAATTTCAGTCACAAATAGTCGGTTATCATGCCGCGATAGCGGTCGCCATTGACGGTTACGTTCTTTCCGGCATAATTTTTGAAGAAATATGGACTGATGATTTTAAGGGTCCACAAACCACACAAAACCTTTGTCCTCAATGAATTGTCAGCTCTTGAACTTCTTCAGGCTGCTCTTCGTTCCAAATGCGGCAACTTTGCTTGTTGACATACCTATTTAGCAGAACAGAATTTGGCTCGAAGACGTCGGATGCTCTTGGAACTTTTCTAGAGCCCATAGAGCAAAGCGATATCGCTTGGGAATGTCGAAAACTGAATTTTTGCACAAACTGTATTTTGTTCGCTTGCTTTTTAGATCTCGACGTAAAAAGCGCCAAATCCTTTCCTACGTCAGTCGGATTTGCTGCGAACGGCGACGAATCGTCTCGGTCACGGTCTTCGTGTACACTTTCAGCTACAGCTCCTATATTTTCTTCACTGCGTTCGGTCGAATATTATCCAATAATGAAGGCTGAGTCTCAAGATGAGTCATGGTGTTTCGAATAGTACGCTCATTAGGCCGCTTTATCGAACACTATTAAACTGTAGAAAACATATCTGAAATTAAATTCATTTGTTTTAAACACAACAAGCATTAAAAGGAAAGTAAAAAGCTGAAGACGTGACGAACATGTCCGTCTCTTTATTGCAACAAATTATTTTAAGTCAACATCATTGTTTACTTTTATACACAAATTCTGGTTGTACGCATTAAAGCCCAAAAACAGTCATTAAGCAGCCAACTTCCTGCCTTAAGTTGACCATAAACATTTCATTAATTCCAAACATGTCTTTGTCTTACGAACATACCAAATCCCTGGTAATCGATATATTTTGAGTAGTAAGTGGACAACCACAGGCGCACATACCTCAATAGTATGAAGAATACCTACAGCATGGCGAACGTACAGAGATGGAAAGCGGATAAAAGTCATGATTAAGCCGAAAAAGGCAAATAAAGTAGAAATTAATGCTTGCGTTTATGGGTAAAAATACTGGCACTTAGACAATGATTGGCTCAGTGATTGTTATCCGATGGAGATGGAATTAAATTGGAGGAAAGCGAAGATGAGTGAGCAGAGTTTGTGGTAGTTAAGCATATGCCATGTAGGTATAAGAAGATTGTACGCAATTGAGAGAAGAAGAATAAAATATAAGGTTATTTTTTGAAGCATTTGAGTAACGTTATTCGACTGGAATGTGGAACTATATTAGATATTTGTTCTCAATGAATAATAATAGGTAGAAGTCTTAGATAATTTAGTGAAGTAAACTTCTAGAGATATGTTTCGGGTTTGAGACTTTACTAATGTTATCTTCTCAGTCTCTTGCTGGAGATTAAACTATACGTTCTAGTTTACTAACTCCTTCAACTTTATGAGTATAAGGATCTTAATCTAAGGTGTTTAAGGATGGTTCTATTCGTGGATCTGGAACATCAAGCTGTTCAAGGGTCTTTTCTCGGAATTCTACACAGGAATGGTTGATTCCTCTCGTAAATATACTTTTTTTTTAATTGTAATGAGAACCCGACTATATAAGATGTTTCTTGGAGGAGTCCATTCTAATTTTGACTTATGTCTGGATCTTACTGAAACGTTTAAGATTTTTTTCCAAACCAAAACGAAAGTCAAACGAATGAAGTTTTCAGTTTCAAAGCCTGAATGATGAGATCCCATTGTTATTAGGTGTAAAACGGTTACGATAGAACTTATGTTAGCCTCCAGTTAAGAACCTCCAAAAGAGCTTCTCCTTCATCTCAATTATGTTCTAGAAGTCTGTCAATTTCCCCTTCTTTTTGCATGGGATCTTGAAACTTTTTTTGGTAGACCTCTCTAGACAGGTAGAAACTACTTATGTAGAGCCGATTAAGGACTTTGACCTTAATTGCACCTCTACTTTTCGATCGGCAAATATGTTTTACTTCTTTTTTCTACTACGAATGTATATATGGATCCCAAACTTTCTAAAGTAGCTTTCAAACTAAGATTAGACGACCGATCTAAACCATTTTGGGTAGCTTCACCACAATTTATGTTCGGTCAATAAATATTGTTTTGTTTAACCTGTTGATCCCCTAAATTAAATTACCGTTACTTTACTGTATTTTCGAGATCACTTTTACTTCCCATATAGTGAAATTTTGGCATTGTCTTACTATTTAGTAGAGTATGGCCTCAGTAGTATGCTGTTAAGCTACACTCTCAATACACTTGTTGCTGTAAATTTGTTGTTACTCTACTCCAATTCCATTATAGCTATTGTTTTCGCACATATTTAGCTAATATATCGTCTCACATTGCTTGTTCTGCTGCTCCTACCTCATCGTGCACAGCTGCTTTTAGCACTTCTAAAGCTTTGTTTAGCTGGCGTATCAAAGTAGCTGCACACACACAGACGGCTGGCTTTTGTAGGCATATTAACATATACATGTATTTGTATGTGTGACATGAGTAGCGGTACAACACAGGCTTTTGTTTTATGAAAACCAGTGAATACAAGCAAGTTTATAGCTATGCTTCTCTCTCTATATGTATATGTATGTTACTTTGTTTCTCATAAAATTAAATCCAAATTAGATTTTATCGGCGCATTGCCAGTATATGCAAACACTCAAACACACACACACAGACGCAAACAGAGCGTCGCACGCAATCTCATGCGGCTGAGTGCTGGTTCGGTTTGGTTTTGTTGGTTTGCCTGGTTTTGCCTCGCTTGAGTGGTTGGTTAGCTGCCTTAGTAGCATGTCCCTCTTCTAACTAACTAGCCGAGAATTGAAGCTGCGACAAGATAATGGACTAAATATTCATTGTTTACATACAAATAACTAACAAACATACACAATCAAGTACTTATTTGTTGGGTGAATATGCATTCTAAGGTGGTGCTTAAAAGTGGAAAAAAATATTGTCTAACGGAATTTTTATCGTGAAAATATAAAGTTTTTTTTCGTTTGGAGGTTGTTATTGTAAAGCGAAATTCAGATTGACAATTGAAGATTCATTAGAGACTGAAAATTAGGTAGGTAGACTTGTCGAAGACCCGATGGGGTCTAACACTTATATGCAATATCTTCGACCAATCTTCGGGCATTGGACAGATGAAAAATATGGTTGCAATTTCCACTTGTAGGCTTCTAGAGTAGTCAAACATAACAAAGACTGTACTTATTAAAGCCTACAAGATAGATATGAAGTTCAAGAATTTCAAAGAAATAGGTTCCAAAACGTATCAAGATCACTCCCGAACTTCAATTGATTCTTAAAATTTCGAGAGAGTAAGTACATCCGTTTCTAAAATAGCTGGAACATCTATCATAAAGTCCCCTAGAGTCTTAAGTATACCTTAAACTGCCTTGAAATGCATTCTGTTTTGAATAATCGAAAAGTTTAGGAACTAAAACCTCAAACTGCTGCTTAAAGGGTTCACTTGCTTCAATAACTTCTCGCGGACATCCTAGGCAAGACATTTAATTAGCTTCTGGATTGAATTAGTCTTAGATGGAAGCTTGAAAACCCCCTACATTTATTTATAATCACTATATAGGTCAGTTTTTCAGCATAGCTATTATGGGTCCACACTTTTATAAAGGTTTCTGCGGGGTACTGAAGAGTTATATGTGCACTACCATAAAACTATTTTAAACAGTTTAAGTCTTCATAGAGTGATTCCAACTCTATCAACAATACTCTAGGGTGATCACAACCATGAATCTCCTTTCTGAACCCTCATAGCTATCTTTAATCAGCATCAAATTTAAGTTCTTGCAAGCTTTACCATGCTACTACCGCTTGAGCCATCAAGCCTGAGTGATATCTTTAATTTGGATTATTTAAGAACCACCCTAATATATGTATATAGGTGTTCCTCAAACAGGCATTTGTTCAGAATGTTTTCATTATACATGCAATAATAATACATTATAGCAAAAACAACAACAATAACAATAATAATAAAATGCTAATAAAACAACAATATTATGTGCAAATAACGTTGAACCATAAAGTGTACGAGTAGACAGCAACAAAGTTTATAATGGCATTGGCATAAACACCTAAAGTAGTCGAGGAGGTCCAAGTAAACGAGAGCGAGTAAGAGTGAGAATCTACTTTGTAGGCGTGTGAATGTCCCAGAGCAATATGATTTGCCGGCAGAGTTGGCTGGCGATAGCGTTAGTCTAACGGTGACAATGACGCTGCCACAACAACAAACAAAAATATAACTCTTCTTGAACGAAACACAACAAAAACAAAAGACTACAACTAACAAAATAACAGTAAAAAACAAGCCTAATAATATTAAACAACAGCCACTACAGCAAATAGGCGAAACAACAACAAATACAACCACAAAGCAGGATGATACTCAAGTCTCTGTCTCCTCACACTCCACTCTCCAATCTGACCGCAGAACCAAGCAAAACCAGACAATGTGAAAACAACATAGTGAAACGGTTAACGGTGAATAGCGAATGCTGAACGGCGAATGGCGAATCGTTAGTAGCGGTGAGAAAAGAACTTAGCTGTAAACAATGTAAACAATAAAGCTTGCAAAATGAGTAGGAACAACAAAGTGAACACTTAAATAAACAAACAGTATTAGCAACAACAACATTCAAGTATGCAACAATACGAACAGTAATAACAACAACAGACAATTGTTAACAACACTGCCTGCGTAACAAAGTTAGTTAGGTATTAAGAACAAAAGCGAATGAACGATGCTCGTCGCGCAATATGATGACGAGAGAGTTGTTGTAGCGTGTTAACACGAGTCTGCTTAAATTTGCGCAAACTAGAGTTATACATAGCAAAAAAGGGGAACATTTGCCTAGAAAAGTGAGTTGAAGAGGACAGCGGGCTTACATTGAAGAATGCGAGAAATTAAATGACAAAGATTTACTGAATTTTAGCGGTACTCTTCGAGTGGATCGGATTCATATGGAATGTCGAACTTATTTCGAAGAGTCTTAGATAAAGTTTGAGTTAGTTAGAGGACTGAAGGAGCTCGTAGTCGACATTAAGAAAGCCTACAAATGGCTAACGACTTCTTATGTGAATCTTTCTCAGTTTTCGAAAGCACTCAAAGGTTACCCTGATCTAAAAAAGTTTGTTGTTTTATGGACTTGATTGAGGCCTGCTCGAGATCGGGTTTCGTTATAATGACCAGATACCCTAAGGTAATACAAAATTATGATTTCAGAACTCTATTTTTTTAATTACCCAGTCAGAACTTGTTAGAACCCCGCTCGTTAAAAAAGAGTTGAAAGTGAGTCTGCTGTGTAAGATTATATCTGAAGGGTTTTCACAAATATTCTGCGGGATGTTTCTATCATTCTGTAATTTTTATTTCTGCTTGAAAATTCTTCTGCAGTCCCATAGTCAGGACTTATAAGAATCCCGATCTTCCACTCGTTCGAACAGAGTTAAAAGAGAATCTGCTCCATAAGACGATGTCTAGAATGCTTTTTTCACAGGCTTTCGAAAGATGTGATCTCTCTTAATCTATATTTCTGCTAAGCTTAGTTGAAGACTCTCCACTTGTTATTCCGATGGTTGTCTATTCTCTTGTAATAGTCAGGTCTAATCCCGAACTTCCCCTCGTTGATACTGAGTTAAAAGTGAAACTGCTCCATGAGGAGTTATCTAGAAAGTTTTGCAGAGATCTTCCGCTCTCATTCTATAACCTACATTTCTTCTAGAAGAACCTTACCCAGTTCTAGAACTAGTTTTCAGAACCCCAATTTTCCGCTCGTTAAAACAGATTTAAAGGTGGATCTGCTCGATGAGTTGATATCTATAATGTTTTTTCCACAGGCGAAAACAGGCTTCTTTGATGCCCATGATCGCCCTTCCCCAATATAGTCGGGGCTAGATGAATGCAATAAATTTGGTTATGCATTTGACCATGATCTATATGGTAAGATCAACGTTATTCTGGAATGTATTTTATTGAAGATTTTTTTTTAGAACAAAAACAACTATAACAACGATAAAAATCTAAGCTCAGACATATATTTTGATGTGATATTCCATAAATATTTCTAGGATAGATCGAAGGTCTTAATTATGGTTTACATTAATTAAACATATATATCGAAAAAGGTCACATTAGCTTCACATACATTTTTTTGTTTATAAATCTCTTTGAATTTCGTAAAACTTTAAGCGTATCCAAATTCAATAAATCATCAACAAATCAAGTGCAGATTTTCGACAATTTATCATCAATTTTTTTATGTATTATATATATCAACATATACCGTCATTGTTAACCAGCAGCATGTATAACATTGTCAACACAATAACTAACGAAACTTTGAAAACATTTCATGCGTACGCATATTTATGTCATGTACTGTATGTGTGCGCTTTGTGTGCGTAAACAAGATTAAAGATTTTTGCTTGCGTCGTTTGCCAAAGCGAAATTTGTGTCAAAAGGATTTCAAATTGACAGCTGCTGTCGAGAAAATAAAAGAACTTCATTTGTCAAAGTTCTAAGTGAATTTTTCGTCAATAATAATGGCAGCGGAGCACAAAGTGAGTGAACACAACGAAAATAATAGAAAAAGGCTTAAATGTACATATATTGAAGCATATGTAAACTTATGTATGAAGCTTATATAGAGTGTATGTGATAATTTTATATATTCTTGTTTTTATTGATTGAAGAGAGGCTATGCAATTGTTTGACATGCTTGCCATATGAAAATGTAGAAATGTTTGACATATACATACATGAGTTACTAAATCTGACATAGATTGCTTAATCGTTTTATTTATAAATAATACAATAGTTTATTAATAAATCACAAAAAATGTCAATCACTCACATGCAGTTAAATTACTATTTTTATTAGCTTTTATTTTGAGTTTTTGTATGACAGATTGCACTTTTTAAGCTTTAACCTGTAGGTGTAATTGATTGAGATGAGATATAATTGGATTTAAATAAAATATATTTAAAAATAATTTTTCATAAAGAACATTTGTTTTATTTGCTTAAATAAATTTAAAATTTTATTTAAATAGAAATATCTATAATAGAAGGCTTTTATAAACAGATTTGTATAATTTAACGGCCAAATTTCAATAATTTGGTTGAATTTTTTTTTTTAATTTTATAAACAGATGGCAGCCCTTTATGAAAGTATTGTTGAAAGTAATAAATTCTAAACTTCTCCTAATTGAAGACTATATTGTAACAATTCCTTTTCGCTATCATTTCATTTTAAATACTGTGTCATCGCCCTTCTGATAATAAATTTCAATTCGCTTTTCATGTCTCCTCGGAACCGAAAAAGTGCGCGAGCTATTTTTGCCGACAATTTTCACTGCACCCTTCGGTGGATAAGGCGAAAAGATGTGTTCCCAGAGGTTGCGCAAAATGCCAAAAGACTGCGCACCACTTAGTCGAGGTTGCAGATGTCATTAAAAAGACCAAATCCATTGGCACTGACGGTATAAACATGCTGATGCTTAAACACCTTGTCTCGGCGGGAGTAAACTATCTCACCAATGTTCTCAATCTGTCTATGACCACTCTTAACATACCCGATTCGTGGAAAACTGAAAGAGTCGTCCCACTACTGAAACCAGGGAAACCAGCCAACCAATGGCAGTCTTATCGTACGATAACTCTCCTTTCCCAAGTAGTGAAGACGCTTGAGGCCTTGTTACTACCGACCTTCACTCACCACCTGAAGATTATATTGTAACAATTCTTTTTTCCTATCATTTAATTTTAAATATAATTTTAAACATGTGGCAACGCATTTAAAAAATAGTTTCAAACTGTAAGCCTTCTGTAAATTTTGTTGTTTGATATATTTACTGTACAAATTCGTATGTCTTATCAATTTCAGAGTACTACAATTTTAAACAGGTGGCAACACTCTTTAAACAATAAGTTTAACTGTAAGCAATCTTAAAACTCATCAGTTTTTACATTTATTTTATCAATTTATTCAAATATAAACAGGTGACATCCCTGTTAGACAATTTTTAATTATAAGCTTTCCTAAATATATTTAATATGTTACCAAATTGTTTCAAGTCCTTTCTAATTTGTTAATTTTTAATATAATTTTTTTTTTTAAGATTTTCAACAACTTTTCTCAACATATTTTCTCTAAGCTTTTTTAAACTATTTCATTTTAATATGAAAATATTTCTTTATTTTATAAAAATGTTCTACTTTATTATACTAAATAGCATATAATATTATCTATTTTGATATAAATTTTCGGGTGGGTGGCAACCCATTTAATAAATATTTTAAACTTTAAGCTTTCGGAAACCTTTTCAGTTTGAAGTTATTATTTGTTCTTTTTCTACAAATTAATAATTCTCAACAGGTGGCAACATTTAATTTTTTTTTTAAGTTCGAATTATTTCAAAAAATCCAAATAAAATTTTACGATTGACGATTTTACAAAAAAAAAAAATATTTTCAAGTGTATGTTTTATTAGGTGGCAACCATCGAAACTTTCTATTTATTAAATCAGTTGAGAATTCCATCCAACGTGAGAATTTTGTTTTCGAAATATATATAATATACCTTCAATTTTTAACTCGAAAAGTGTTGCCAGATCTAACATGCTTATTTTTAGCTTTCACCAACAATCCTCTAAGTGATTTTTTTTTTTGTAAAATAATGAGTCACGATAATTTTTTTTTTACAAAAATAATCTTCAACTTATTTTAATTACTTTTCTTATAATTTGTATTTCTCCACTCTACACACATATCTATGCTTATTCACATATCTATAAGTACATGGTATGTTTGTGTATCCACAATCCAAATCCATAACCACATTTGTCCGCCTTCGAATCCATTTACACTGTCCAACTTACACATTAAACCTTTGGGATCAGCTCGCCCTGTTCGCCTATTTGCCATTTTACTGGCTGTTCATAAACCTGGTGTTATTGCTGTTGTTGTTGTTAGTTTGAGTGTGTTATTTTATTGTAGTGCAAATTGTAACCAATTGCATAAATTATGCAGTCTCAATGTTGTAATGTAGACGACAATTGTGGCAAACGGTTTACAATTTGTTAACACAACTGCTGGGACATGGAACTACAACAATATACACACACATATATAGACCTACATACAGCCATACATAGTGGCTATAAGCATGCCAAGTGCTGTGTTTATTATTGTTGTTAACTCATATTTCGCATACTCAACATTTGGGAATTTAGATATATATGTATATTTACATACTTATATGCTATCAAACATACAACCGTATACAATTTGTGGTTTCTCGGAATTTTCAAGATTTTTGGTAAATACTTTCGTAAATATCCAAATATCCACAAATGTACCAATTTATATGTGTGTGTGCAAGAGAGAATGTAACAGTAAATAACACATATAATTTAATATTTCCAAATCTCGAGTTGATTAAAATGTTTAGGGATATATTTCGAATTGCAAAGTAAACAAAATTAAATTCGAGAGTTTGACTGTGTAGAGTCTACCTTGGGTCCACATTTGCAAAGTTTATTCTTAGTTCGATTAGTGAATGTTAGAAGCGAAAATTTGCAATACGCTTACCGTCCTTTAATCGATCTCTGCGGGGGGAGGAAGGAGCCATGCCAGAAGCTCATGTTCATCCTTAGTTGGCTTCAGCTGCCGGTAGTCTCATTAATATGTAGAATTTTGAATTGTGGCAGCTTGAGAAAACAATTTAGGCGTAATTAATAATAATGGTCTCACAGAATATACCAAAGCACCCTCGTAACATTACCAAAACAGTCAACTTACTTCCTGAAATAGGTTTCAGCCGCAAGAACTATCTACAGAAAATTCATAAAAATATTTGAGGATTTATTATAAGAATACTAAGCTGAAAACAAGGTCTTTTTAGCATATCAGGGTTAGGAAAAGAATTTTTCTTTTATCCTAAACTCTATTGAATGAGCCCAAATTTCACTAGTGCCACTCAAAAGAGCAGACTGATCGTTTTTTGCTTTCTGAATGAAGACCAGAATCTCATAGTTATTTTGCATTATTGGCTATAGAGTTGGTATTAATGTGAACCATGATAAACCGGGAACTACAGATTTTTTGTATACCTCATTCCATTTCATAGAATGTTATACATCTTTAACACATAAGTAGCCTTAGATCGTTGACTCCATCCAGAGAGCGAATCTTAATACTTTTAAATACAATGGATCTGTAGATCTGTGGGTTCTACAGTTTAATGGAGGTATCAGCCAACATCTCTATTATTTCCGATACATCATAACCTAAGATCTTAAAAATCTATCGTTGTAATTGTGGTTAAACCAATTTTATCTTTCATAGAGAAAAATATGTTTACGATTGTTCGACCTAGACTAGATATAAACGGTTCTTTGTAGATTCAAAAGAAATTTTTTGTTTAGAATCTCAAAATACATATTTTTGAGGCATGATTTATTGGAAACTTGTAAGTAAATCAGAAGAAATGTGTTCAGAGATGCTTTTGGTTTCTAGATAAGATTACTACTAGAGCTCTGATTAGTCGAGTGAGGGTAGGTTCTTTAAATGCCTGTAGAGGAAGTCATATAGAATCCAACCGCTTTAACGCAATTCATGTGCATGAACTTATCTTAGTATTTCAGCTAATTGCTTGTAGCCTATGCTTCTCAACGCCTTTCATGTTGCCACATTAATCCATACATTCTTAAAATATACACAGAATAGGTTTCTACTTATACTGAATAGTATCCTACAAATGCAGGAAGATGCTTGGTCAATCATATAGAATCTCCTGAAGTAAATAAGGATTAAATTTTCTAAGACTTAAGATCTAAGAATTGCGCAAAATATTCCCGAAAGATTTTTTTATATTAAGCAGAATCTGAATTCCGGGATATGGAAACAATATTGTATTGAAACTTTAATTAAACCTGTTTTTGGATGGCTACCAACCTATCATGGGTATCAACCTACTCGTCTAGTGTGGTCGTTTATTGACCCTTCTTCCTCAATCTACTTATATTGCTATATAGGAAATCCTATCAAGCACAGCATAATAAATCACTCAACCATGGAAATCAATGTAATGAGTGTCTCAGTTAGGCAACAAGTATGAGAAATTAAAAGCCTAACTGATGTCAGGTCGCATACTCATTTAAGTAGATGCAGATTGATGGAGAGACAACGAATGAAGTGATAAGTGGAGGGTGGTGGAAATGATTTGAATGGACAACATTGGTTTAAACCGCACACCTTTATAACAACCTCCACTCCCAAATGTAGGCAATAAAATCAATTAACGTTGTCACATGGTAAACAAAGCAATTGCTCAACGCTTTTTGTATATACAAGAGAAATAGGGTGGAGGAGAGACTGTGTACTAACCAACTTTATGCGTCCGAACATTTGGGCAATTGACAATTGACAAATTACTATGGCCAGTCATGTGGCTACCAAACGGCACAGCAACAATGTTGGGTGTTGAAAAAGGTGCTTTGTTAATGAAAATTTCATTGACTCCGTCTCTGTTGTGGCACTCATCACACAACACCTTTACTACTACCTCGGCTGCTAATATCCGTTCTCTGTTGTTGCTGAAGTGTCGCCACCAAATAAATAAATAATAAAACAAATTGCTCCATTGTATGTGGAACCCCCAAATATATTATCTATAGCAAATCATTTAGTGAGTGTTGAATTGAGTCTCGAAACAAGCCAATGTGTGTGAGACAAAAGCACTTCTCGATGCAAATTTCAATTTATTTATCTTCGCATTTGTGCGTTGGGTGCGCGAGACACACCATACCACCGTACCATACATTTAAAATGAGGCTGAGTGGATAATCCGTAGCACTATGTCTGCATTTAGATTTGCAACAGCTTTTGTTAGGGTCTTTATTTGTGATAGAAACTGTCTAGCGCTATTGAGTTTTGGACAATATTTGCATTAAAAAGTACTGCTCATTATTGGGGAGAGAAGTTGGGACGATTGCTCTCTAGAAGTGTAGGTAATACAATTAAATTTGAGAGATATAAATGAGTTTGGGGTTTCAATTAAATTTTTAAGAAGTATTATAATTGATTTCACAAAAACTAATCTTAATATTTAATATCAGAATTCAAACCTCTTTCGTTTTCAATATACATTTAGTTGACAGCCCTTGGGCAGATAAAGAAATCGGATCAATACAGGTTATGAAGATGAACTCACATCTTTTTATTTAAGATTAAATGTATCTTGTGCGGTCTCCATAATTAAGACGAACAGGAAGGAAGGAAACATTTTGGTATAAAGGGTCCAGGATTCCCAACAGTTCTTGAATAAATCCCTGTCTAATACTGATGTTTGGTTTCAGTTTACAGCAGTAGTTATACTTCAGTCAGAGCCTTTTACTCTCAGTGGCAAAATTTAGCATTTATTTCCGAATGCCTCATAGAACAACGCATCTTTAACACACAGATGTATTGCCTTTCCCCTAAAGGTCCACGATTTTGATCATTCCAGATTACTTCGTAGCCGGGTTGTTAGAGTAGACAAGATTGCCATTTCCAAGGAGCACTCTTTTGTGGTCAACTATCTTTCAAAAACCCCCACATACAAATAAGGGTTCAACCAAAGCGAGGAATAGTTAAAACGGTATTCTCCGACCATCCACTTCTCGAAAAACGAAGAAAAATATAGACTATGTACTCTTTAAACCACAGCACAGGCTACTGGATTACCTTACTCACTTCTTATTATACAACTTTCTCGATTTCTTCAACCTTACTAGCTTCCCTACGGAACAGTCCCATTCCCATATTCAGTCCCAGTTCATTTCAATTCCCAGTGCTGATCCAAATTTGGAAATTTGGGGCCTTGAGCGATCGTTAATAAACTCAAGATCTTGGAGGTTTTTAAAAAGGCTTGGACCAATCTAAGTCCGACCCTGAACACTAAACGGAAACGAACGTTAGTACTTCCTCATCTCTAGCTTGGCTTTCGGATATTACCGCAAATTAGCGGAAGGAGTTCATAGGCAGTTGTTGGAGTTTCTGGGTTCTTTATTACTTTTAGAGGGCCCACATAATACCGAGAAGGTCAAACTTAATCATATTCCAGCTAAGCATACGTTAAAACTGGTACACTTATGAACTAATTGGTCGGCGCCCGAGCTGTAGAAAGCAGCATCAGATAGCTTTTAGCGAATATACATATATGATTATATATAAGCACTAAAAATTCTAAACCCCTTTGAAGTACAAAGAAATACCTCTAAAACAAATAACACCAAACTATTTGCATAAATCTTAGCGCCACGCTGATGAACTTTTGTCTCAACACATTTAAAAGATTTTCTAAATATTTAATAAGAGCCTTCAAACCTCCTTTATATATGTAACTATGAATAGACTCACATAGCTGCAAATAAATCTACGCTTCTGTAACGCAATAAGAAATTTAATTTTAAACTTATCTATGCACAAACACACTTCCCTACTTTACATTTGTTTTATGCCTTTTGCCTTGTCTATTTGTAGGCGTTAGAGCACTAACTCTTTTTGGTGCCCACGATTTTCGGGGGCGCGCTGATAAATTGAAAATACGTGATTTGCTTCGTAATAAACCAGCACAATTGAAGTGAACGGATTTAAATGCGGCAGCTGTATGTAAACGTGCGTGCTCGTGCGCCTAAAAGCGCGCAACTACATTGCCAGCAGTTATATTTATTGGCTGGTGTGTGGTATGCTGCAAAACGCGAGGTTATATTTATTAGTTTGTGTGCACAAACCTGACAGCTAGTGGGTCTACTATACTGTAGATATTAATTTTTGTAGCACACTTTTAGGCGATGGTAGCGAAGACAAAGCTGCTGAGTTTTAATTGAATTTCGCATTGTTTGTGGAGATGTGAAGTGGGGGAGGAACTTTCTCTAGGATTATGTAAAATAGTGTGGATATTAATAAAATTTTGAACGCGTGCGGAAGTTTCCAGTTCTATTAATATTGCGCACAAATGTAGGCAACAATAATTGCTTTATTTCAATTTTATGTGAATTATGTCTTTTAAACCTCCTTCTATGGTACTATCCTACTTGTTTACAATTTTTTATCTTACTTTTCCTACAATTAATTTCATTATCACTAACGAAATGTCTCATTCACTTTCCTGATCTCCAACCGTCACCTTCACTTACATTCAACTTATTAGGCCAACCAGTTTTCGTATGTGTGGCACGTGCAACATCAAATTTGTAATACTTCCGTTATAGCAAATGCACTATCGACACTTCACCTGGCTATTATTCACTCCTAATATTCATTTGTGTGTGGGAGAGTATCTTCGTAGTAGTTCTTGTTGTTCAAGGACTTGGCACATTTACAAAACCACAAACGAAACATGTATCAATTGGGGCCTCAAACAAAACAGTTAAGTGTACGTATATATGTTTGTCGGAGCGCCTATTGAAAGTCTAAAGTTGGACGAGTTGGGGTACAGGGAGACTCTAATTTATGAGGGATGGCAACTCGTTTTCAAAAATAATGAACGAGCCAATTTTGGAAGATCTTCTAACTCAATGGAATTCTCAGAGTACAATCTCGTTAAACAGTTGAAACGATCTCAAGAAATGCGTTCAAACCTCTCACCATTTAGATCGAGAAGAGAAGGTTTTAATGATGTTCACAAGATCTAAGAGACAACAGGCTATTTTATGTGCACATCTTATCCATGAAACTTTACCATATCAACTACATTGAGTTCTTTCTCGGTGTTGTAACTTAAACCACCGGGAAGCTATCCTCTTACTTTAAATAAACTGTGGCACAAGTTCAATTCTCTATTCCATCTTTCCTTGTACTACTGTAAAAAAACCGTTTTGCAAGTTAAGCAGTAGCTGCCTCCTTCTACATCTTTCTTTATAAAGTTTATTTGAAATGGTACCAAATTTAGAACCACCCGAACTCATTTACAGTCATGAAGATATACCGCTACCTCAGCATTCTCTTCATAGCAGTTGCCATCACGTCTCGTGGTCACTTGTACGACCTTCCATTCCTTTGTCACTACAAACTCTCACAATTTTAATATACTCTCCGACCCTTCCACAATATGCTTATGTTTGAATTTCCTCGCCCACAGACCACAATTCAATTTGTTTTAAGCAGCTCTTTAAGCAATTTGATTGAGTGTAGTGCGCTTTTACTTAGTGCCATTTTGTCGCCAAATGACCTTCCCGGCACATTTGCTTTAACGAGCGTAGCGCTTTCATGACATATCTTCTACGTAGTACACATTACGGTACTTCACTATGTCCGTCACACTGCTAGTTTCCTTGTTATTTATGTCGTCCCCAAAAATGTAGGTCAAGGCACCATTTTCGGTTTGCAACACTTTATTGTCAGTTCGTGATGTGTATCTAAGACTCGTCGTTTCATGACTTTTGTTAGTTTAAAGCGTCTAAAGTCTACATTTCCTTGAACACATTACTTTACTCAGTTGTCTCAGTTGTGCGCTGGTTAGTTCGTGATGTCTAGATGCTACGTGTAACTGCGGCGAGGCGTGTAAGGTCTTCTGACATAAAATTTATTTCATGGAGTTCATAGTTACAGTATGTGCTCTGAGTTTGCTTTGAGTTTAGTTACATGTTTTTGGCTTTTAATGAGCAGAAGAGGTCAGATAGCAATAAGATGTCAAGCCTTGGGTCACTTAAACTTGGATTTTCGTAAGTAAATAAATCGCACATTATAGTGATTAGATGTCCGTAAAAAGTCCATCTATTTTCGGGTATAACCTAATATAACCAGACATTTTTATTATACATATTCTTGTCCCTTCTAGTTCCTTGGAAGGTTTATTAGATTTATTTTATATATTATAATGTATTTTATATATACAACCGATTTGGATCTGCTATTGCCATATGTTTAAATCTAGCTTTTACGTTAGAAAGCTCTCAAAAAGCCCTGATCATTTAGCCTTTAATCCAGACCTTTCTTCATGGAAGATTAAAGTGGTGACGCGAAAAGTTAGGATATTTTAAACACACTAAACTATCGCAGATCTGTATACTCTATTCCCGATGTTTCTAGTCTCACGGCGATGATACTAGGTCGGGACGGAGCTACTCAGCCTCAGCTTTGAATTCTCTAAAACTGCTTCAGGTTAACATCACAGAACGATGATACATGAGAAGGTTCTAAGGGTTCTAGAGTTGAAATTGAAAATGATATAACGATTTTTTAAGAATAAAGCCTCTTCTACTAGCTTTTCAAACAGCTGTTTCGAGAACCTTTTGGAGATTTGTTATTCTTAAATGGTAGCAAAACGAATGCAATTATACAATATGGGTATCTAATGAAATGTTATTAAGGAATAATTATTACTTAACTAATATTTTACGGAGTTGCCACCTGATATTAATTTAAAATTGTGCAAAAATCTATAGTAAAATAAACGATTTCTTCGTACTATTGTTAAAAACTGAAATCGTAAAAAAATATTTTGTAGTGAAACAGGGTTGCCACATTTATTGAATTTATAAATAATTTATTTAAACTCAGTGGTGGCAGAGATTGAAATGGCTCTGGAAGTAAAGGAATACGATCTCATAACTTTCTTGGTATAGAATACAACATCCAGCCTAAGGCCATTATCAGCGCGTTCAACGATCTGCATGTGTCAGAATTACTCATGAAGCTTATAGAACAGATGCTTCTAGGCAGGTTCATAACTGCGACGCTGTGTGTTTCAACGATGTGCAGATCTGTCCATAGGGGCACGCCTCAAGGAGGCGTGCTATCCCTACTTCTATGGATCTTAACAATGAACAGTATGTTGTTAGATCTAGAGAAAGGGGAAGTACATGTTGTGGCCTACGCTGATGATGTGGCGGTTTCAATTAGGTGAAAATTCCCAAGCACCCTCGCAGACCTTATGCAAATGAGTAAATGAGTTCACACCACCTTAAATAAATTACACATCACTAACAATAAGTGAGAAAGCAAGATATCTGGGACTAATTTTAGACAGGAAGCTATCATGGAAACCAAACATAGAATGCTTGGGTAAGGAAGGCAGCTTTAGCATTATCCACCTGTTAAAGAATAGTGGGACCAATATGGGATTAACACCCCGCGTATCGCATTGGCTCTACATAGCTGTGGTAAGGCCGATTATGACATATGGTATATTGGTCTGGTGGCCACTAATTGACAAGAAGTACGCAGTAAAGAGTATGGGAAGATTTCAAAGAGCGGCATGTATATGAACTAGCCGGATTAGGCACCACACTGCAGTTGGAGGCCAATAAAGAGGGAATCTATATACCTCTGGTAACGTGCAGATATCTAATAGATAGACATGCTGTTGATACGGCTGAATCACAATGGAAACAATCAACGACTTGTTCCGTAAGTAGACAAACGTGGCCTGAGTGGAGTAAGAGCCGCACATGTGATTTATTGAAATTTAAGAGGAATGACACAAGAACCCTTGTAAGGGTGTTAACGGGACAACTAATCGCAACTATTGGATGCGGTTTTCTCGATGATATGGGCGAAGTTGCACATGTCAAATTGTGTGAACTTTTTCACTTTATCAGGACCACAGGGTGGTATCACAATGGGCCTCCCAAAGGTCTAGGTGCGTCGTTTGACAGCCACTTAACCTAACCTATTTATAGAAACATAGCACAAATGTTATTCGAGTATGCAATAATGTGTTGCCACATTATTAAAAAACTTAAAAAACTATATATTTGGAAAATTTCCATTGAAAGATAAAGGTATTTTCGTGATATCAATTCTATATTTTGGTCAAAACCCAGATTTTAAAATAGAAAAGGGTTGCCACACATATATAATTTAAAATTAATTTATTAACTGAACCATAACACAAATGTATCGGCTATGCAGGATAAGTAAGAAATGATTGGTAAAAACTATCATAAATTTTTGGTGTTACCACATTATAAAAGGTAATTATATCTTTCACTATATTTTTCAGAGTTGCCACCTGTACAAATTAGGAAAAAATCTTGTATCCGGGTACTAGTCTTAACTTTTTCCATTTTTATATTGTAGCTCCACTTCCCTCTTAGTTAAATATATGTATTTAATCATAGTTGAATAATTCTCCAACTTAGTCCGTAGTCGAATTAAGACATTTACTGCTAACACTCGACGCACTTCAGACAAACCGAAAGTAACAGCGGAAGACCACTTACATGTGCGCTTACCTAGTAACATACAAAATTTACATTTACATATGTGCATATGTATACACAAAACAATGTAAATGCTAGATTTATACATGCATCTATGCATATGCAAGCGAACACTTCATGAACGAACGCTGAGTATTATATAAACTTGTAAAGTTTCCACGAATGTATGTATGTGTGTGAAAGGACATACATAGGAAGATATATGCATATATCTTTGCGAAATTTCCACTTCCACAACATTGTTGGTATGTACATATGTATATGAGTGCACATGTCTTATTATGTAAATTTATTTCGACACTTGTCCACTAGCACAGTTTCAAGAACTGTATGAGTTTTCCATGTGTACATAGCACTTGTTTAGCTGAGTTACAACCAATGACCCTCAAGCGAAATTTAACACCATCACTTTGACAAGCACAACCACGCTGAATAAACATGAATGCAGCAGCAACAAAGAAACAAAATAGTAGTGCGTTGCGGTTATGTAAGAGAGTTGCCACCATGTTCGTGATGTAAAGCGAAATTCATTTCGAAATGGGAAAAAGGTTTTATTTCAGGAAGACAAGTAAGTGAAAGTTCGGAAAAAAATACAAATTTCGATATAAGAACTCAAAAAAGCATATTAGAGAACTTTCCAGAAATTTTTGATAGCATACATTAAGGCGCATTTTTGTGAAAATGCAATTTTTGATATTTTTCTTAGCAAATCAGTACTACAAACTAAATACTAGAAATCTCATTTGTGAAACAAAAAACGTATATAATCAACTTCCTCGAAATACGTTACCTTTCAAATTCAACGCCAACCAAATTAGTTCTTCTTCCTCGCCTTCTCCCAAATAAACTTACATGTGTCTCTTAAATAGTTGTTTGCATTGTTTACTTAAATTTGACCTACACACACAGTAAGGTCACCTTTGATGTTTGCCATGTAACGGCACTTTTCGTGAACTTAGTTGATTTTGTATACAAGAAATGGAATTTCTAATGAAAAAGTTTTCGTTTAGTAAAACACAGAACTTTTGCAATTGCTATACACACATAAACACACATTTGACATTGATAAAATTTGTGTAAATATACAAAGAGAATTTTTAAGTGCACATCTGTGCCCTTTTTTGAGGACTTGCATGTTGATTTACGCAGGCGACACGGCGTATGAGTGACCTTTAACTGAACGAATTGCTAATTTAGCAGAATTCAAGGAAATTTTTGGTAAACAATGATGGAATTAGAAGAGTGTGAGTAAGAATTAAATGTTTTTTGATTTAATGGCATTTTTCAACAGCTTTGAAAGTGGAAATTATACCTACTTCCTATACTCCACACAACTTGCTTAAGTGCACGCCTGATAACTATAGTACTAAATCAGATATCGCCGTAAAATTTTGCAGAAATAATACGCTTGTTATGTAACAACTATCCATCAAAAATAGTTAAATTTCGTTCATTATTTCTAATAGCTTTCTGATACTGAATAAGTTGATCACTCCACTTCCGGTTTAATTTAAAGCTAATATAAGGATATAAGGATAATATAAGGATATGTCAAATATATTCTGTCCGCCTTTTTGTCTTTCGAATTTCGCGGCTATCTATAAAGCGCTACAAAGCTCGTATCTGGCAATACTATACATCTTTGAAAGGTCTTGACATAACCTTCAAAACGACGATATGCATGATTAGTTTGGATATTGGGTTCAACAGTTATAGACGTGTAAACATGGAGTTCACTAACGCCGAAATTCGCGCTATTTTAAAGTTTTCCTTCCTTTGAGATTACTGGTGTCTTAGGGGATGGTACTCTATCACTTCGAACTGCAGATGAATGGTTTCGATGATTCAGAGCGGGTGAAAACGACTCCATGGGTAAGCCAGCTGGCGGAAACCTGTGACGACGCATACCGATCAAATCATGGCAACCGGCATGTGGCATCTCGTCACATCGCCCAGGAGATATGAGTTAGTCACCAAACCAGTTTAAACCATCTGCAGAAGGCTGGATACTAAGAAAGATTGATATTTGGGTGCCACTTGATTTGACGCAAAAATACCTTCTGGACCGAATCAACGCCGGCAATATGCTGTTGAAACGAAACGAACTCGACCCATTTTTGTAGCGGATGGTGACTGGCGACTATAAATGGATCACATACGACAATATCAAGCGAAAACGGTCGTGGTCGAAGGCCGGTGAATCGTCTCAAATAGTGGTCAAGACGGGATTGACGGCCTGGAAGGTTTTGCTGTGTGTTTGGTGGGATTGGAAGGAAATCATCAACTACGAGCTGCTCCCATATGGCCAGACGCTTAATTCTACCATCCACTGTTAACAACTGGACCACTTGTGGCAGGCGTTTGACCAGAAGAGTCCAGAATTGGCCAACAGGAAGGGTGTAGTGTTCCACCAGGACAACGCCAGACCATACACTTCGTTGATGACTCGTCAGAAGCTACGAGAGCTCGGATGGGAGGTTCCATCGCATTGCCTCCATCATATAGCACCGTCATAGTGCCAAGTGATTGCCACCTGTTCCTGTGCATGGCGAACGCCCTTGGTGGTGTAAAGTTGAACTCATAAGAGGCTTGTGAAGAGTGGCTGTCCTAGTTCTTCGCAAACAAGGAAGGGGGTTCTACGAGGGGGGTTTATGAAGTTGCCGTATAAATGGAAAAATATTATCGAACGAAACGGCTCGTATTTGAACTAAATCCGATCTCATTTTTTAGAAAGCATTGAATAAGGAGAAAAAAGCGGAAGGGAGATATTTGCCAACCTAATATATTGCTCTTAAGGTTTTATTTTTTAATACAATTTTGTGAAAATATTTCGCTTAGTAATTTGCAACTTTGTATACAATTTTGATTGAAGTCGGTCATCATCTTCCATTAGTTCCCATATAGCACTTATTAAGATTTCGGTACTTCCGGTTTGTTTAAAGTACTATATCTCGGTTAAAAAATGAGCCAGCTTAATAAAATTTTGTGAGATTATTACTCATATTTTAGTGACATTTTTAACCAAATTGGTTGATATCGGCTTATATTTTTTATTATTATTATTATTAACCCAAACGATTACCCTCCTCCCGCCCAACCGACGCGTGGGGCGCAGTCCGCATACGAGCGGAATTTGCCGAGTCTAGAAAGGCAAGAGATTTTTAAGCGTCCGGTTCTCAAACTACTCAGCTACAGAAAGAAACATTTCAACAGCTGAGATTTTAAAATTTATAAAAACAAAAAGTTAAAAATTTCTGAATATTATTTATTAAGAGAAGACAAAATAGTTTTTTTGATGCTAAATATTGAGTCAGATGGATCAAATGTGCTGGAATGCGAATTAAAATCATGACATATTCGGCAGAATGGTTCATTTAACTCAAAATTTGTTCTAGAAGATTTTAGAAATAATGGTCTAAACTGCCTGGATGAACGCAATGGGACATTAAACTTAATATCAGACAAAAGGAATGAACTACAAACTAAACCATTCAGAAGTTTTACCAGAAAAATTATACCTAGCATTTCTCTGCGACTAGTGAGTGTGGGTAGATTTATAAGTTTTAAACGACTAGTATACGGGGGAAGATTCAATCTTGAATCCCAATGTAAGTGGCCTAAAGCAAAAAGTAAAAATTGTTTTTGAACGGACTCAAGCTTATCAGAATGGGATTGATAGCTAGGATTCCATACCACAGAACCATACTCCAATATAGGCCTTACCAATGTTGTAAAAAGAATTTTAGTAATATACGGATCACTAAATTCTTTAGACCAACGTTTAACAAAGCTAAGAGCACCTTTAGCTTTTAAGACAATTGAATTTACATGAGAATTAAAATTTAGTTTAGGGTCCATATTAACTCCTAAATCAACAAAGCTAAAAACTTGCTCTAAACTGAAGTTATTTATTACATAGGGGGAAAGATCAACAGTTCTACGGGAAAAGCACATCGTTTTACATTTTTTAAGATTCAGTGGCATATCATTTTTGTGACACCAAGAAACTAAATTATTTAAATCCGATTGCAACTCAGTCCTTTCGTTATGAGAAGTATATGATTTAAAAAGTTTTACATCATCCGCATATAATAAAATTTCTGAAAACTTAATTACTGAAGGTATATCATTGATGAACAACAAGAACAGAATCGGGCCGAGATGACTACCCTGTGGAACCCCTGAAGTGACACTAATTGAATCGGATAATGTATTATTAAATAAAACTTGTTGTTTTCTGTTAGTAAGATATGAGGATACCCATTCAAGAAGTCTTGGTTGAAAACCAAGAAGATTCAGTTTTTGCAAAAGAATTGAGTGGTTTACTCTATCGAATGCTTTACTAAAGTCTGTATATATAACATCAGTATTCTTATTATCCCTAAAACCCATTGACACATGGTTTACAAATTCAAGCAAGTTAGTTACTGTAGATTTCCCTTTACAAAATCCATGCTGAGAGAATGAAATTAAAGGAGAGATTAAAGAAAGTTATTTGGTCAGTGACAATAGCTTCAAAAAGTTTGGGTATAGCTGACATTTTAGCTATCCCCCTATAGTTCTCAACAGATGATCTATCTCCACTTTTATGCAAAGGTAATATAAAAGAGTTTTTCCACATTGACGGAAAAATACCTTGTTTAAGAGATAGGTTAAAAAGCTTAGTTAAGGGCAGATAGATATATTTTGCGCAATTTTTAAGAAAGCTTGAGGGAATCATATCAGGGCCATATTTAAACGAATTTTTTAACGTAACTAAATAATTTAAGACATCTGTTTCAGAAATAATTGGTGTATTAATTACAGTACTCGGACATAACACTTGATGATATGGCACATTCATAGGGTAGTTTGAACAATAATTGGATTTGAAGAATTCTGCAAACATATTAGAAATAATATAATTGTCACATGACATTGTTGATTTATATTTCATCGCGGACGGAAAATTTGAAATCCTGCGTTTGGAGTTAACGAAACCATAAAACAATTTCGGATTACGAATAATATTATTTTTTACTTTGATTATGTAGTTTTTATAACATTTTTTGTTAAGTTCCTCAAACTGACGACGCAATTTAGAATATTTTAAATAGTCAACAAGAGCTCCAGTTCTTTTATAAAGTTTAAAAGCACGAGCTTTTTTATTTTTTAATTTACATAGCTCATTCGAATACCACAAATTTGAACTTTTTCTTTTGATAATAAAACATTTCGGAACAAATCTTTCAAAAATATTATAAATTGTTTCATTAAAATGTGATACATTTAATTCAATATTACCACTATAATCAGGCCAAGTCAATTTAGAAAGTTCACAATTAATCTTTTTGAAGTTAGCTTGCGCAAAGTTGAACCGAGAACAAAGGTCCTGTTTGTTGCATACAAGTAATTCGTCTATGATTTCGATATTAATTTCCAAGGCAGGGTGATAAGAGTCCTCTGGCAAAACTAAAGGATCAGATCGGACAACAGAAACTGTTGAAGTATTATCAACATAGACCAAATCTAAGAATTTACCAAACTTGTTCGGAATTAAGTTAATTTGGTTAAGACCCATCCCAGACATTTCTTCCAAAAATTCATTAAAGCTTAAGCGAGTGCAAAAAGGGGTAATGCAATCGTCAACAGATTTCCAAGATACACACGGTAAATTGAAATCGCCTAGAACAATTATGTAATCAGTATTCTTAGCAATTGAAAAAACATTATTTATTAAAGAAACATGCTGCGTATATACAGATAAGTCCGATTGAGGCGGAATATAAGATAAAGTTAGATAAATAGAACATTTATTAATACAAATTCGTATGCACTTAAATTCAATAAAGTCCGCATGAGGAACTTCTACTTCTTCAGATGGAATTGAAGAATGCACAGCAAATAGTACACCCCCCCCCCCCCCGACTCTGTTCAGTCGATCGCATCTAAAGATTTGAAATTCACTATTTAATATTTCGTTATCAAAGATATGAGGTTTAAGCCAAGTTTCAGTAAAAGCGATGACTTTAAAATTACAATTAGTGCTGTTCAAATACAATTCTTTTAATTTTGTATTTAAACCCCTTACATTTTGATAGTGAATTTGTAATGAATTTTTTATAATTAGTTTTTTGAATCCGCGGCATTTTTTGGAATATGAGCAATTACAGTTTGTTTTTGTTGCTTTTGCTCGAATTCGCGCACGAAAGCACCAGGTGGCCAAAATGATTCATCAAGTAGCAATTGAAAATTAACAACTGAAACGCCAATCTTGAAAGAAGATATGTTTCTTTCGTATTTAAAGTTAAATTTTCTGACATCAATATCAATATCGTTAATTTTTAATTTCGACGAGATGTAAAACTTTATATCTTCGATTGTGGTATCCGAAGCGAATCTCGAAACGAAAATAGATTTTCGTTGAGGTATTACTACCAAATTTTTTGCCACAAACTCAGAGTTAATAGGAGGCGGATCCTGAATAGTTTTCCGCTTAAGGTTATCGTTAATTGTTTTCGGAGGATTAAGCACATTTGAAGAGGAAGGCTTCTCTCCTTGAGGGCAAGGAGATGAGAGATTAATAAGGTCTAATTTCACCGGTGACATACTTTTCACGGACAAAGTGGCAGGTTCCTCATTAGACGGACGTTTACGTTTTGATGAAGGCTTAGCATTATCATCTTGATCATTTAGGCATTTAAATGATTGAAACAACACTTCATAATGCTTAAATTTTTCTGTAAGGTTTTGAAGTTCTCGACCGATTTCTTTAAAATTATTGCGCGCCTGTTTAAAAACTTTAAATAATTCAATATCTGTCGGTCTACACTTTAAGCACGACCAGCGCAGACCCTTTCCATCGAGAATAGAATCTAAGATTCTACCTGTCAATCCAGCACATTTAAGATGGGCAAGCCCGTCACAAAGCCAACAAGAAACAAAACGATCAGAATCGCCTTTAATAGTACAATTCGGAAAATTGCAAGTCATTATGAAAAAAAAAAAAAAATTAAATTGAAGGAAAAAACAGAATAGTAAATAATAATAAAAATTAAAATATGATATAATAGTAAATAGAATAACAATAGTTATACTGAATTAGCCGAGATCACAACCAATATAATAGTGAGCAGTTTGAGAAGCACTGAGCCACTTAAAGCACAAAGCCTCCACATAACGAGCTTGATGAATTCTGCCAAGCCCGTGATTTAAGCATGAATATCTCAGACAATAAGTGAGATAATTCAATGAAATTCAGTATATAAGTTGCTTTTGACTTAAGCTAAATTCTTGCAAAATTTGTGTAAAATCGGCTTATAATTTCCTTAATTATTTATGCCTTTGCTTAAGTACCTCATACAAATAATTAAATGTGCATGAACTTTTTGCAAACAAAAATTAAAGAATACCAAATTGCAAACTATTTCTGGGTACGCAGGTTTGTTATAATTAATGTATACGATATAAAAAACAACAAATTGACAAATTTCAAAATTTTGTTGAACTATAAAATCGAATTTGAGTTTACGCTAATAGTAAATATTTATATGTGCATTTTACTATTTTTATCACTATCTCATATACATTTGTGTTTAACTGAAAGAAATCGGAGAATTAACTAATGCCTGTAGAATAGTTATGTAAATATTGGCGAATTCTAGCTTTATGGCTAATTTAAGTTGACGTACTGTCTCAAACTGCTTTCCGTTTTGGGAAACAGGAGCAGAAAGGTTCCCAGAGATCCTCAATAGGATTTAGGTTTGAACTCAATGCTGCACAATGCAATACCGGACTTTTCCGGTCGTTAAAGATGTTCTTCGTGTGGATTGAAGCATTATCATCCCGATGTGTCCAGTTATATGCCATAAATATTGCCAGCAAATTTTATTAACTCGCTGTTCAAAAGATCTACATAGATATTAGCATTCATTTGAGTCGATATAAATCATGTAGATTTCTTTCCACTGCAGCAAAATTCAGCCCATGAAATCAAGGTAGCGCTTCCAAAACATCGCTTGTAGCAGGACCGTCGTTCCTGGTGCGAATCTCTCCAATATTTCTTGCAATGATCTGAGACGACCAAATTTAATTTTTTTCGTCACTAAAAACTGTATTCTATCACTCATCGGCACAGAATTGGTATTTATTTGCAAACCTCAAATGTGCTTTATTGTGTCTTTCTTTAGCGTTGGTTTAGGTGCCATGGGGGTGTGTTTCAGAATCTGATTTTTATGTATAATTGGAAAAATTATATTTATTGCGATTTTCTGTCTTAACTAGGTCCATATTTGATCGCTGCTTATCAAGTACGCAACTACTAGCCGTCAAATCATCCTTTCGCACCGTTCATCAATGTTGTTTTTCGTCCGCTGCGTCGCACTATACCATCATTAGTGGGGTTTTTAAGAAATTTTGACATACAGTTCCGATGTCGCTTTGGTTTAGAGCCATTTTGGAATCGCTTTCGTGCATTCCTATGATTATTCCTTGTTCCTCGGCTGATAAACTAAAATCACGAGACATTTTAGGCTTAAAGTTAGATAACTGGAAACAAATATTTAATAATTTATTAAGTTAATGCCCCTACAATACTTTTGCAAACAAATTTTGACAAAAAAAGTTTTTGCTGCGACACTATCACGATCAGCTAAACTGATTTTGCACATATAAATATTTACTATGCAATACCCAATTCACAAGCACATTCTTAATGTGACTGTACAACGAACGAGTAAGGTATGAAACAATTTTCGTTGCATAGTAACTGCAATATATCAACCTTTTATTCCACATTTACCGAAATCCAAAAAATAACAGTAAATAAGAAATATAAACAATAGCAGAAATGCACATATAATTCTTTGTATGAGGTACTTATTTGAGAGCTCAATATACATCTTTGTATTTCATATACGGTTTAATCCGATATTTTTTAATATTTCCAAAAATTCATGAAATATTAAGTTTAAATATATTCTCTTCTAATATAAAACGGTTCTGCTTTACAACTCAGGTCCTTAAAATTATCATTTACAAGCCTTAAAGACTCCTATAATTCACACACACATTCAAATTAACTTAATTTATGCACACCCGCTGGCTTTAATATGCTCGCAGCGGACAGTCAAAATTATTGCGCAAAAATACAGTGACAAATTTTAATTACACACATTTATTGCACACATGCCGAGAGCGTTGAAAAATTGCTAAATTATCAGTCGCAGTCACGCGCAATGAAACACGCCAAAAAATACTGCGTATGTATGTATTTAGCATTTATATGTATGTTTGTGTGTTAGTAGCTATATATGTATGTGTGTGTCTGCATTTAAATGCCTTTTGTAATTAACGCCAACACATTTAATTGTCGGCAACAGCAGCAGCAGCAATTGCTGCGAAAAATCATTACGCGAAATAAAGCGCTTGGCGCCCAAAAGTAGGCAGTGCTGATGAACAGTTATTGCATGTGGCGCGCATGTGAAAAGTACAGTAAAATGAATTTTTTCTCGCGACAATATTTGGTAACTGCGCGCTTTTATTAAAATACAAAACAAAAAAAAAAAAATAAAACTTGGCAGTTGAGTTGCCAGCGGTTTTAGTAGCGTTATAATAACAGCGCCAAACGATGGAGAGAGAGTGAGAGAGAGAGCGCGCGGCGGTAGGCGCGCTCCACATAATTGCAACAAAGCAATAAAAGTAATTAAGTTCGTCGCGATTTTAGGGCCGAACGAGCACAAGCGCGCAAACAATTATTCAAATGCATTCAAATGTGTGTGTGTGTGTGTGTATGTGAGCCTAGGTGGTAGGGGGCGTGTCACGTGCGGCGGTGCAAGTGGCAGTCGGTGGCTATGTTGCGCGCACAAAATGTCAACCGCAAAGCTAATAAAACTGTCAACGCGAAGCGCTAGCTAAGCGCCGAGAGTAAAAAGTAGGCTGTGCGGTTGTATGTGTGTGTGACAGTCAGCGCTACGCACACAAATGTGCAGTGCGACCGCAAAATTGACAGTGCGTGGCATTTGACACTCACACACATACACAGGCATGCGAAAGTACTTATGAAAATGTGGGCGCGCGTTAACGCATCACTGCGTCGACACACTTTTGTTGCGACGTCAGAGATACACACAGACATACATACATATGCAAATTTATCACTCACATACATTCACACGCACTTTTGTGCTGTTCACTTATGTGCCTGTCATTGACAGTTACAAGTAAATTTATGATGTGATTTCTGCACGGAGCACTCTTTCTGCCTCCTTTTCCCACCTCTCTCTTCTACTCTCTCTCCTTTTACTCACTCTCTCTTCGTCCCTCTAGCCTTCCTGTGACTGCTCATCCTCGCTGCCATTGTCATTGCATGTGCGCCTAAAAGTATACACGCACTCATTTTCACATAAATTTGCACACATTTCAACACTTTTCGCCGTGAATAATGCGGTTGTGTGCTTTTAGGCGCCAATTTTATGATTTTACTCAAAAACGCTTTTGAATATATATCTTTCTGTGGTGAGTGAAAGAAAGGTTTTTGGCTTTCATTGCTAAACATTTTTGGCTCACAAAATTGGTGTTAGAAGAGTGAATGCTCTTCAACGCCTATGCATATGCAAAGAATTTTGAATACATATGTATAAATCTAGTAATCTCATTTCGTAGGAGCTTTCAATGGTAAGGTAATATAATCCTTTCAGATAAAATACTTTGTTTCAATTTTAAGACTTCAGAAATTGCTAGTCAAATATCATAGCTTATCCCATTATCTTGATTATTTCTTACCTATTTCTTACTTTTTAAATTTTTGTATTTTAAATTTATTTCCACATCATCTCATTACTTCTTCATTTAGAATTCCTTTTTCTTGCACTTTGTTTTTTTTTTATTTTTTATTTTTTTATTTGATTCCAATCGGTTTGCTCTTTGCTCTCCGGCATTAAGAAATGGTTAAAAAACTTTGCAGACACTTCGAGACGAATATTTGAAAAAAAGAAGTTTCAAATAAAATAAAATAAAACTTTTCAATAATAAGCAGACAAAATTATCAGCAAAGACTTAAGAAATTATGGTTTCAAGGTTATAAAGTTTGCGACCGTGAAATAAGGAAAGAAAAGTAAAGTTTGCAGGTCTTGCAAGTATTTTATGTGTGTGTGTGTGAGTGAGTGTGCTCGTTTCAAGGAAACTTTTGTTTAATTGCGCAAAATGCACAAGCAGATAAGCGTTACGGTAAAACAGAGTAGTGGTTAATGGTTTAGAGGTGGGAGTAATTATTTTTGTTGAACGATCCTCTTCGGTATAATACTATTTGTTTGTAGTTGCCGGTTGATTCGATATTTTCTTCTTTTATCAGCTAATATCGTAGGAAGGAAGTGTGTGTTCTTATTAATACATTTTTAATTATATATATTTTTAATAAAATCCATCAGGGTAGTGAATTTTCAATAAAAAAAATGATTATATATCATCTCGAAGCCATCACAGCATAACTTTATTACTATTGGTCTTAAGTTTCACTTCCCAGACCCTGAGGGTTCCCCGGACTTCTGAACAAAATCTTGAACTCTCGTTACCGATATCTTCACCACATCTTGAACTCATCTGACTCTCTTGTTATCACCTTTGAACTTCAGTGAGAGCACTCGTGATCCCTCATAACTTAACAAACCTGATCAAATTCAATAACCTTGGAATGGTCAAGTATTTTTTATGAGATCAATGACCTTTATTGAGGTCAATTACCGTCGGTGAGGCCAAGTTCGTTTACATTTTGTGGTCGCAAGGTCAAGGTACATAGGTATCTTGGATAGCCAATTCGAGATCAATGAAAATTATTGAGGTCAATTACCGTCGGTGAGGCCAAGTTTGTTTACATTTTGAAGTCGTACGGTCAAGGTAGGCATCTTGGAAGGCCAATTCGAGGTGAATGACTTTTGGTGAAGTCAAATTTGATTACATTTTGAAGTCGGGTGTACCAGCTAGGGGTCTTGGAAAGTGAAGGAAGTGGAAGATACGTGGGGGAGGTCAAGTTAAGGGTCCATATAGAAAATATAGTATATTTCGTTATTCTGGATCTAAACTACACCCGAACTTAGCTCCTCCTTTATTTGTTTAAATTTTTTATAAGTATAGTTTTATAGACTCATGCTTGAAAAATACTTAATGAATTGTATAAGCAAATTGTGGTCATTGTTATTAGACGACAAATTGCATCAAGACACAACACCAATGCTTGAGCAAAAGAACATACATATGAACGTTAATAAATAAATATCGCCACTTTAACGCTTTGCGCAGCAAATGAAGTACAAGCAATTTGCAATTTTGCTTGCAATTTCAGAAGAGAAGATGCCAAGAAACTACACGAACACAGTGGGAGGCTCGAAGGCAGCAAATGGAAGCGCTAATAAAGGAATATGCTTGCATACTGACATAAGTACATATATACAAACGTATATATGTATACATATATGAGTGTGTGGGTATGTCTGTGCTTGTACAACAACCACCGCTGCTGCCGCGTAGCGACCCGAGGCCACCGCAGCGAAGTAGCGCTAATGTCATTGCTGTTGTAGCTGCTTCCTTGCCTTATTGCCACTGACACTGGTCTAGTTGTATTCCTTGTTGTTATTATTATTGTTGTTGTTGTTCTTCATATGTACTAACCCCTCCCATGCTTGTGCGTTAACCAGCACTTGTTGGTCGCCTGTGGCGCCAATTGTTGGTTCATTTGGTGATGGTGGTTGTTGTAGTGGTGCGCCTGGTGTTCCTCTCGATGGCATCGTGAGTGTCTTCCTCGCCTCCACGTACTCTAGTTGTGCTGCGCTGTGAAGTATACTCGTGGGTAAGTGCGTATGTCTCAACAGCATACCCCTGCTTTGGTGGTTGATTATTGGCATTTGCATGGCACTTTGCGCGCCCGCACTCGCTCACACATATATATGCACATCTATATAAACTCACACAAATTAGTTGCAATTCCACTTACGCATCGCGCTTTTGCTTATGACTGCAATTTTCTTCATTATTTTATTATTTAATTTGCTGGCACTTCCGCCGTTTCCTGTGGTTTTTATTTTTCTTAAAAGCTTTTATATTGAATTTTTTTTATTGTAGTATGTCTATATTGTAATTAAAGAACCTAATTGCTGTCAAGAAAGCAACTGCACATTTTTAACTAAAATTTAACTTAGAAAAAATAAAGCTTGAGTTTCACTATGATGAATAACCGAAGTTTGAACAAGCTTTAAGCTCCTCTTTTACTTTTGCTGGATTTAATGACCATTTATTTTAATTAATAAAATTACTCATACGTTAGATATTACATTTTAGAGTGCTGATCACTTTAGAAAAGTTTTTATACTGATGGAACTGAAATCTACGACTTACTCAATAATTGTCGTATACAGAACCCCTATAAGTTTTCATATTAGCAGCTGTACACGACTTGAATTATTTACCCGCTGATTATAAGCATTCCCCCAACATAACGGTAAAAGTCTTAAAAAATCTCTGAAGCTTTATTATTTCTCCAATTTCTGAACATACTCAGCCCCTAATGAAGTGTATAAATACTTTATAGTTACTAAAACTTCAAAACTTTATATAGAAGAAAAATTAGAAAATAGTATTGCGAAAAATTTTCGACCCCAAGATGTTAACATTAGTACTATTAACATAAAAATTTCACGTTCCCGGTGATCCCGATCTGGTTAACAGTTTTTATAGTTATAGTCGGTTTCAAAGTCTTCCGAACCTGGGAGAAATGTTTGTTCGAGAAGACATTTATCCAAACACTAACAAAAACCAATATATTTTGGTCACTAAAAAGGGAGATATATTTGAATTCAAGTCATTCCGGTAAAATACAACTAACTGTATCGCAAGTCTGTAATAATATCTGTTGTGAAAAGCATGATTTGTGGTGTTAATTTGGTAACCGTAAAAAGCTTTGTGTGTAATATGAAGTTTTTTTTATTACAATTGTACCTAGTATACAATGATTAAATACTAACAACTATTCAATTCTAATAACTTAAAAATAATAATTAAAAGCTAAATGTTAAATAAATTCATTTGCTGCTACAGTTGCCTTGCTAAGCCTTCAGGCCTCTTACGTTTCAGTCGATTTTCTCGTTCAGCAGTACCGATGAGTCTGGATGCCTCTTCATTTACATGCTGTATAAGCCTCATTTCTTTTGGGTGGCCAGAAACGACTCCTCTCCACATGATTCAAGCAGCTCTTGACTTCCGGTTTTAGACCAAGTATCTTCTGGGTTGCTAACAAACATCCGTTTGAAGGCGCGCTAAAGTGAGAAGGCGAACCCGCTAATGCGGTTGTGCGTTGTGCATAAAAACGAAGTACCAATGAAAAATCGAAAGCCTCGGATGAGACACGATGTCAAAATCGTGCTTGGCGATTTTAACGCCAGGGTGGGTAAAGAAGGTGTCTTTGGTACAACAGTCGGAAAATTCAGCCTCCATGACGAAACATCGCCAAACGGCCTGAGGCTGATCGACTTCGCTGGGGGCCGAAATATGGTCGTCTGTAGTACCAGATTCCAGCATAAGAAAATACACCAAGCTACTTGGCTGTCTCCTGATCGAAACGCGCGTAACCAAATCGATCACGTTGTGATAGACGGAAGACATGTCTCCAGTGTTTTAGACGTACGTACGCTCCGAGGACCAAATATAGACTCGGACCATTATCTGGTCGCAGCGAAGATACGCACCCGCCTCTGCGCAGCAAAGAACGCCCGTCAACAAACACAAGGAAAGTTCGACGTCGAAAAGCTGCAATCGCAACACACAGCCACGAAATACTCTACTCGACTTGCACTCCTGCTCTCTGAGAGCACTCATCAGCATCTCGGTATAGGGGAACTGTGGAACGGCATCTCAAACTCACTGCGTACCGCTGCAGCCGAAACAATTGGATTTGAACAACGTCAAAAAACCAGTTGGTACAATGAGGAATGCAGTCTCGCAGCGGAGAGAAAACAGACTGCCTACCTCGCAACGTTGCAAACGACCACAACACGTGCGGGATGGGATAGATACCGAGAACTGAAGACACATTTGCAGACAAAAAAAGAAAGAGTCTGAAATACGTGAGTACGAAGAGCATGAGAAGCTGGCAGATAGAGGTAATGCTCGAAAATTTTACGAAAAAATGAAGCGACTTAACAAAGGTTTCAAGACCGGAGCATCCTCATGTAGAGACCAAGATGGTAATCTGGTAACCGATGTCCATGGGATTATGGAGGGAACACTTCTCCGACCTGCTGAATGGCGGTGAAAGTACAACACCAGGAGATGGCGAACCCGATTCCCCAATCGATGACGATGAAATAGATATTCCATTACCCGACCATGAAGAATTCGAATAGCAATTACCCGCCTGAAGAACAACGAAGCGGCGGGGGTCGATAGATTACCGGCTGAGCTATTCAAATACGGCGGCGAAGAACTAATAAGGTGCAGACTTAAGCCCTCCGTCAACAAACTGATTGGACCTTATCAGTGTGGCTTTAGACCTGGAAAATCCACCATGGACCAAATATTCACCATGCGCCAAATCTTGGAGAAGACCCGTGAAAATAGGACCTACACACACCATCTTTATATCGATTTTAAAGCTGCTTTCGACAGCACGAAAAGGTGCTGCCTTTATGCCGCGATGTCTGAATTTGGTATCCCCGCAAAACTAATACGGCTGTGTAAATTGACGTTGAGCAACACCAAAAGCTCCGTCATGATTGGGAAGGATCTCCCCGAGCCGTTCGATACCAAACGAGGTTTCATACAAGGTGACTCACTATCGTGCGACTTCTTTAACTTGATGTTGGAAAAAATAATACGAACTGCAGAGCCAAATAGAGAAGTTACAATCTTCTACAAGAGTGTACAGCTCCTGACGTACGCCGATGATATTGATATCATCGGAAGCAACAACCGCGCCGTTTGTTCTGCTGTTTCCCGCATGGATAAGGAGGCGAAGCGAATGGGTCTGGTGGTGAATGAGGACAAGACGAAATATCTCCTGTCATCAAGCAAACAGTCGGCGCACTCGCGTCTTGGCTCCCACGTCACTGTTGACAGTCATAACTTCGAAGTTGTAGATAATTTCGTATACCTGGAACCAGTATCAACTACACCAACAATGTCAGCCTCGAAATCCAGCGCAGAATCACTCTTGCCAGCAGGTGCTACTTTGGACTGAGTAGGCAATTGAACAGTAACGTCCTCTCTCGGCGAACCAAAATCAAACTCTACAAGTCGCTTAACATTCCCGTCCTGCTCTACGGTGCAGAAGCTTGGACGATGTCAACATCAGATGAGACGACACTAGGAGTTTTGGAGAGGAAAATTTTGCGCAAGATTTATGGTCCTCAGAACATTGGCAACGGCGAATACCGCAGACGATGGAACGATGAGCTGTACGAGTTATACGACGACATTGACATAGTTCAGCGAATAAAAAGACAGCGGCTACGCTGGCTAGGTCATGTTGTCCGAATGGACGAAAACTCTCCAGCCCTGAAAGTGTTCGATGCAGTACCCGCCGGAGGAAGCCGAGGAAGGGGAAGGCCTCCACTCCGTTGGAGGGACCAGGTGGAGAGCGACCTGGTTACACTTGGAATCTCCAACTGGCACGGAACTGCGAAGGAAAGAGAAGAGTGGCGCGCTCTCATCGATTCGTCTATAACCGGCTAAACGGTTGAACGCCAATAACATACGTACATAAGCCTCATTTCATGAGTCTTTGCAAGTTTGGTAATTTCGTTTACTACTGAATTTACACCAAAATCACGGAGAACGTCAGCAGATCTAACATACCAAGGAGCATTAACTATACTTCTTAGTACTTTATCTTGGAAGCGCTGAATGCAGGCAATACAGTTTTGACTTGAGCAACCCCATAGTTGAGCTCCATAGGCCCAAATAGGCCTTAGTACCTGATTATATTTAAACAGCTTCTTTGCGATTGAAAGCGTGGATCTCCTACCAACCAGATGGTAAAACTTAGCAAATTTTAAATCAAGCTCGCACCTTTTTTTCTTGACATGCTCTTTCCACCGAAGCTTTGCATCTAGGGTGATTCCTAGGTACTTAGCATTATTGTGATGTAGTATAGGAGTACCATTTATATAAATGGGTTGGTATGATTGTTTTTTTTTTTTAAGTAAAGTCTACGTGCATTGATTTGGAATCGTTTAATTTAATGCGCCACTTGAAAGCCCATTTGGTAATATGAAGTGAGCAACGCTTTTGATAAGCTTTTCGAGCTTTATTCCAATGTAGTCGTACTTTTTCTTTAACCGACCTACTGAAATTAAGCAGTTTCAATGCTTTTAAATAATTTCTTCAGACAGTTCCTGAATCTTTATATATTGTGCTCTCTAAATGAAGAGCGGAAGTTTTCTCGGTATAGGAAGAGCTTTATCGATGATGTTGTGTTTCTTTGGATGCAGACTTGACTTCTACTTAGGAAAAACGTAGATATTAAACCAAACAATTTTAAGAACGGTTTTTGATCGCATTGAAGAAAATGATTAGATGCTAGGGTAACAAAGCAATGCAATTCGACTTTTGAATGATAGTGAAGGCTCTATATGGATCTATTGTTAGAAAACTTCTACAATAAAGTAGTTAGAGAGTCGAATCCCGTGGTAGGTGATAGAACGAAGCAAGAAATCATATTGGTTCCGAAGTACTCTCAAAGCCTTCTGAATATAGTATTCTGAATAATTTTTTGGGCTCCCATGTGATAAAATGGGCATTATAGGGATAGACTGCAAAGTCGGTCTAGTTCATGTTTAAGTTGGTTGGAGAGCTGTTATGGATAGGATGAAATGATGGTTTGGGTCTGATGGAAATTGGGTCAATGAGGCTCTAAACTGTTGCAAACAAGCTCCAAAGGACCAATTTTTCTTATCATTCCACTATTTGTTTGCTTCGAAAATCCGTTCTTTTCTGATAACCCCGTACTAAAGAGTTTCTCCAAAAGGCCTCTTTCACCTTTTAATACGTGACTTTTTAATGGCTCACTCTACTGTCTAAGCACCAATTTCTTTATTGATGCCATTACGTCGATTTTTTTTATTAAAGTGTGTATCTTCTTACACTGACAACCATCGGCAACCAACTTTATCTTATATTATTTTCGTATATATATTTTTTAAATACCAATAAAGTTTTGATTTCAAAAACTCTTAAAATTTTCGTAATTGCCCATTTAAATCTGAAGTGCAGACATTTTTCATTTACTCCTTCCGCAACAAAGCATTACATAGCTAATGCACTCACGCACACACACAAACAAAAATAACAGCTAATCACTTTCTTTTCACACTTTAGTCTGCCTTCAGGCGCAAAAAAAATTCTGTTCATTAAATTCTTGAAAATTCCAACAGCTAATTGTCAATTCGTGTATTGTATTTCATATAAATTGCTTTCTAAGCAATTAAGCCGCAGACTACATGCACAACAACACACATACACAGGCTCTTATATGCATGAAATTATCAAAAGAATCGTTCACATTGCTTTCAGCGCCATTTCTGCCGCATTTTTGCTTACTTTCTATGGAGTTTGTAGACTCTTCCGTACATATTATATACAAATTGCCAACTCATCTGCCTTAATAGCCGCGAGGCGTGAACGCATGTGGAAGCGTTGGTATTTTATTTCGATGCGTTGCTTGAAATACAATTTCGCATATCTTCGAAAAATATTTTCGAAAGTATGAGCAGCCAATTTTTATTATTATTTATTTTTTTTTGCTTTTTCCTAGACTCCTTACAAGCTAAGCAACCCCAAATTGGTTGAAATTAGACACATTAAAGTATTTTCTCTGCTCCACACTTAACTTCCTGCCACACACACGAGTATTATTGAGCACTTTCACATATCTACATACATTTGTTTGTCCGTGTGCTTGTGACGACCTGAAAATTCCACCACAAAAATTTCACACACAACCACCAAAAATCTTATGTAAATATTTTCATTAAGGCTCTTGTCTCTGCCAGGCTTACGCGTGTAAAAACTCACACAAATGCATACACTCATGCCACATGTGTATCCTAGAAGTGATTTATATGTGTATTTGTGTGGCGTATATAAATGGCTATTAATGGTTATGCGTAAAGCAGTTTAATTAAACAATGTGAAGATGTGCGTTAGTAGACAGCTTAAGGGTAATTTTGAATATCATATCACATTGGTGAACGCTTTCTTGAGAAGAGAAGCTGAAATTTTGCATTATTAGGAAGGCATGCGAGCATATTAACTCAGTCTACCTCTGGCAAACATTTCTGTTAAGTGGGTGTACTTTAACTTTAACCCATTAAGGACAGAACGCTTAAAATTTACGTAAAACATTGAAATTGTAGGACATAAATTAAAATCCGAAAAGAAAAAAATCTAAATGTTCACAGGGGGCGTGCTAGGATCCTGTGATGTATACGTCACTATTTTCCTCATACTTTTTTATTTTGTATTTTACATTTCACTTAAATAAAAAAGGAACATACATATTTCGAGAGGAAGAGTAAAAAAAGATTAGTTAACATTTATAAAATGATAGCGTTTGAAGCATTTAGTACACAGGCTCACATTGCATTTTCCACACATCGTTATGCACACTGTATTGCAATTATGACCTTGGCAACGTCGACGTTTATTATCAGGAACTACCTCCACAAAGTGATCAATGCCATCGTATCTTTCGTTCGCACATTCAGCTTCACTTTTTGGTCTTAGAAAACCTCCAGGTGGCTTTCAAACGCCAAGACTACCACAATAGTGTCTGGAAATTTCTCGACGAAAATCAATTTGGGTTATGCCTGAACCGCTTTTCCGATGCAGAATCCAAGCATTTTGAATTAAAACGTCTATAAGCCACGTAAATATAGACCACCACCATTTTTTGCCCCTAGCGGCAATTCTGTAAGAATTTACGTTCTGATCCATTCGATCTGTACCTCCCATTGAAGCATTGTACATGGCTATCGCATATGGCCGAGGGACGTCGATTTTTCGGCGTTGTTTTCGTGAATATCGATAGACCTTGGACACAGGATTTTTTCCGTAAATCGTTGAAGCTACAGTAACAACAGAGTTGTCAGTCCATTTGGTTCTGTATATTTCTGCACCTTCCAGTTTTATGCTCTTTATGTGTCCACGTTGTTTCTTTTTTAGAGCCTTTTTATCAGGCAAAGGGCAAGACCTAATCATATCATAATTTCTTGCATTGTTCCAATTCCATCGTAGCTCCGCTCTTTCAAACCGAGCAATAAACTTTTCAAATTGCTGATGTTGAACAAGCAAGCTAGAATCTGTGTAATTTGGCTCAGGGAAAAAAGGTTTTGATTTACCAGCGATGCTTTCAACCCAAGCTAACTGTGGTGCCCGCACTTTTTGTATTTTCTCTCGAGGACCGTTTCGTTTCGAAGTATTGTGTCTCTTTCTGTTTCTACTACGTAGTGAAATTTTATCAGGAGTTTTGTTAGAAGTACGCATAGCTGATTCTTCCTCTAGAATTTCTGGTGGTCGTTGAATTGAGGAAGATGGAGATTCTGTCAATAAATTTGTTCCACTGCTTTGAAACGAATTTTGAAGAACATCTTCAATTAAATTGTCAATATCGTCATCCGTGTTGTTCAGTACATCGTCTACAGGTATGTCATCGTCGTTGGTAGTACACACTAATTCACATGGCTCTTGCAACTGCTTCTTGCTTAAATTTTCGATAGTGCCGCCGCAGTCTTCTTCACATGAATCTTCATCGGACACCTGACCTTCATCGGGCGGCTCTAGGTACACCTTATCAATTCATTCATCGTCACTCTGTAAACTCTCTAGGTAATCTAGCACAATAACTTGTAAGTTTTTATTTCACACTATTTGTCTACACATATTGTTTAGTAATACTGTATACATTATTTTTATTTAGTTGCACGCAAGAAAAAAATATATGTACTTACTTTTTGGGCTTTGCCCTTCTCGACATTTTTCACGATTTCGATATACACACTAAACCAAACTAACGCCAAAACATCTATTCACAAGCAAAACTTAACAGCAACTGACGCAAACTTGATCGTACCGCTTGTGAAGAGATTATGTTGCATTTTAAATTAAATTTGCATTAGCCATTTTTTTTACGGCAAATAAAGAGGGGCTATGCTGTCGTGACGTCTACGTCACATTGGTCCTGAATGGGTTAACCCATAGTACATAGTGCTATTTATTGATTAATTCATTTGTCACAAAATCAAACCAAAATCATTCAAAAATCACACTTTCTTTGTAGTAATTCATTCCGTACTATCATATAGGGGATAAAAGAAGGTACACTTTTCTTTCAAAAAATTATATTTTTATTTTTGGATATGAAGAAAACTAAAAACCTTTTAGAATTTCTCATAAAAAACGACCTCAGTGCCTGAATTATTATATATAAGAAAGAATTATTTTGTATTTGTTCAAAAATGATGTAATTTTTTCTCAGTTACAAAGGCGAAAACAAAAACTCACTTTCACGTCAAAATATTAGATAACAAACTTTACCTATAGCTACTTGCCACCTTCAGATTTTTATTTAACTTAATTGACTTGAGCTCCTATTTTGTCGACTTAATTGCAAGGAATACCGATTGATCGGCGCTTTAAATAAGATATCTGTCAGATATTAATTTTAGTGTCTACAAATTTACTCCATTTCTATGACTAAGCTTTCAGTAACTAAGTGTAGGCCTTCTGAGAATTCTTGCTGGTCCTGTCCGGGTTTATTGAATGGAAGCTATTTTGTTCAACACTTTCCTTTCCCAAAAAGTATTTCGTTCCTATAAGTTTGTTTAAAAGATCTTCAATGATTTTACTTTTAGTAGTTTCAATGAGCTATATTAACTGTTTGAGATCTCATCTTGATCCAAACCTAAGTAAGGATGTAACATTTATTTTAGAGATATCTGCTTTCTTCAGAAATTTTACTGATATTCGAACCATTGTGAATGTGTAGAAAGACTTCTGTAACTTTCATTGCATTATTTTGACTCTTCGCTCACTTATTACATAGTTTTTATTTTGATCGTTTTTGAGTTGATAGATAGTTGATATTTGTCTCATCTAAAAATTGCTAAAAATTTCCATATTTTATTATATGTTTTCATCCTAAATGTAGGCAACAATAATAACATCAATAAGCTGTTGCCTACAATTAGGAGCGCGGTTAATAATAACATGTTCATTGACTCTACACAGTCTCCTCAGCAAGTGTATCCCGAAAAAATTGCCAACTTTTTTAGTAATTTGTTGGCTAACTTCATATCCTTTGTTAAATGTTTGTCAACATTTCGCTTTGAAGTTCTAATTATTAATCACAAATATTCTTTGTGACAATAACATTAGGGTGTATGGTTGAAGATAACAAGGAAGAAGTAATTAGACATAAGTTGAGAAGAAAATTGGTAGACTAAAAATGAAAAAAAAAAAATTAAGCTCAGTTTGAATCAAAGCCCCAGCAGTGGAAGGCAGGCTACAGCTCAAGCAGCCAAACAGCTAATCAGGTACCTTGGATTAGCCAGCCAGACGCAGTAATAATTAACTGTAAGCTTTTGCCATAAATAATTTTTGTGGCTCTTTTAATCTGTCTTCCCCCCTTTTGTGTCTTCCTTCACCAACATTTTGGTTTCTCCCCTCTTTTTTTTTTTGAATTTCACAACGCTACCATTTTCGCATTAAGAGCTGATATCTAAAGTCATCAGCCCACTTACAATGGGTTAATCATGCACGCTTCAAAGCGTGAACTTCTTGCTTAATTGTTAAAGCAGTGGAATTTTAATTTACTCTCTGTCGTCGTTGCATACTTGCAGGCGCACGAAATGATCGTTGATGGCTTTAGACTCATTAGATGACAGCAGGAAAGCAAAAAAGAAAAAAATGTTGATAACAATTTTTTGCGCTTGCAATTGTTGTTATTTTCGCCATTTTATTTTAACCAACGTCTTTCTTCACTTTCAACATTTCGCCTGCGGACAAATGAAAAGCCTCAGTTGCTTGCACGAGCGCAAAATGCCAGCACTTTTCAATTATCCAGCCAGTCAACCAACCATCCAGCCGAGTCAGCAGTGAGGCTGTTGGTGTTGGTTTAGGGCCTCTTGAGGCATTTCAGTTGACAACTGTCACAAATCCACATGAAGAGCGACAGATCGCCACTCAACCTCAATACCACTCTTGGTAGCCGAGCGTAGTTATTTACTTGCATAATAAGTAATTGCTTAAAAGCAACAAATTTCTGCTGAAAAGCTTGTTAAGCTGTCGGATCAAGCGATATAATTTGTGTGAGATTGTTTTAAGAAATGGATTTTGCGCTGAATATCGCATTTTATTTGGTGAAATAGTATTTTAGGCGCGATTGGAATTATTTTTTTTAGGTTGGATTTGACAGAAATGGAATTGGGCATTGAATTAGATCTCCCACTGGAGAATATGCTTCTTATAACTTAAAGGAAATCACTGTCTTGGTACTCTGACTTTAAATCTACGTTTGGCACATATTTAGAGAAACTTTAATATACTTTTAGGCACATCCACTAAAGCTCTTAAAGCTTTTTGAAAAGAGTTAAGCACAATACAGAAATATTTCATTAGAAAAGTACCGCCATATTCTAAGACAGAAGAGCTTTTCATCACATGGTAGGTTCAGTTTTAGTCACCATTTGAGATTTTCGGTAACAATGTAAGAGTTCAAGTTACAGATAAATTAAGGCGTTTTGGATATAAGTATCTGTAAAAATTTACAGTTCGTGAATCCTGAACCAAAAAGCTTTCCTGGCAGTATCTAGGAATGATCTTGATATGTAGGAATAAGCTAATGAAATTCTCTTGCGAAAACTCAAATTTTCGAAAACTTCCGAAAACTCAAAGAAGAAGGGTGATCATAGACTTAATTTATTACCAAGAGCTTTTTTAAGCTTTGGAATGAAAAGCAACTATAAAATAAAAAGCTCCGGGGGAAGTTGGTAAAACGCTCAGATCAGTCCATTTCCGGAACATTCAAAGACATAGTTTACTGAAAAGAGCTTTCATTTAACTTTGTTAGGTTTAAAGTTAGATTACGAGCAGTAATTAGATTAATTGCTTCGAAGGAAGTTGTAAAAATTTGAACACACTATTTTCTGGGGATTAATGGATTAATTAATCTTTCGAATTTAGCAAATTTATACAATTAACATTTGAACTTCGATTACTTTCTCATTAAAGGTTTAGTAAAAAACTGGATTTGAGATCTACTTTTAGGCGCTCTACGATCTTCTAGGCAATTTATACAACTTTACTTCCGCGGTTTTCCAATAGATGTCTTTAGGGTCAAGCACTGGTCGATTAAATCTATTTTTTTTTATATCGATCTTAAACATTTGTGTCAACATTAACCCAACAAAATATTTGTAGAGATCTGTTTGCATCCCAAACTTATTCTCAACTGAAAATGTCACTTTTTGAGCCGAATTCTCGACGTTTCCGGGAAATTTTGCTTTTCTTTTTTAATTCCAAGAAAAGTGCGGCTGAGGCTCATCGAATGCTTTCGGATACGTACGGTGAATGAAAAAAGCCTTAAATTTACAAAAAAAGCGGCGGAAGCAAAGTTGTAGACCTAATAGTTAAGCAATATCGGCATATATGTATACTTTTAGGCGTTATATTAAATATTATAACACCTTTAAATATATTGAACTATTATTTACTTTGAGTGAAGTACTGAACCAACAAATGAACAAAGAATATACTCAATTATTAGCTTAAATTGAATAAACAACCTGCCGCTGCATACATTTGGGCGCACAGGTATAATTTACAATTTAAATGACAATTGAAATAAATATTATTAGTAATTACAAGCAGAGCAAACAGACAAACAAATAAATGCACAATTTCTAATTGTTTACCCATGCAGAGCACGCCGCACCGCGCACGCACGTCAAATGCCTAAAAGTAGGCGTTCATTTTTCACGCTTGTCTTGTGCACAACATTTTGTTTACTTTGAAGATTTCAGCACAAGACATACACACACACAAACACTGACGGACGAAAATAATTCAAATAACTTGATAATTAAATAAAAGTTGCTTTTAAACTAATTACATTTTCCACGTAGTCTAATTGCAGGCGCAAAAGAGCACATTAATTTTGAGTAGTGCTGCCATGGCAGAGGCATTTGACAATACGCTGGACGAAAACAAATCGCAAAGAAACAGACAACACAAACTATAGACACATATACTTAAATACAGAATTATATAAATGAATGTTTGCCATAACATTGTGCACTTTTAGGCGCAAAATCATTAATTAGCACAATTGAAAATTAATTATGCGTGCAATCCACTGCTTGTGACTACAGAAGAGTGTAAAAAATGCGCATAGTATAAACTTCACAGCGCCACAGTGGAAGTACAGTACAGGCGAGCGCTTTAATTAAAGCGCCAAAAATGGCTGACAACGGGCAAACTTGCGACTCGCGACTGGCGACTGTTCGTGGCTGCTGTTGAAAGAAATGTCAATAAAAATGGTAAATAAAAGTGGGAAAATTTTAAATTGAAAATGCACGGTGCTGCCGTTCAAAGACGACGACGAGTGCTCATGGCAAGCGCCTGAAAGCAGATAATGAATTTGTCGCTACGAAATGTATACTCACTGTTGTTCGAAACTGTGAAGTTTTGAGTGGAGCAAATAAGCGGCAAGCAAGCCCAACAAAAACAATAAAATCAAAAGTAATGGTGTGACAGTGGTGGCGTGGGGTGCACTGAGAGGTAGAAGAATGTGGACGTATAGGACGAACGCTCACCGAAGCGCGGTGGTGTAGCACGAAATGTCCGCTTTCGAATCAATTAAATAAATTAAAAATTTTCGTTGAGAAACTTTAATGCAAAATTAATTAATTGCAGCTCTATGAAATTCCCTTTTAATCAAACTATTTGCATGTGCAATGCTCGCAGACATTCCAGCTCTGCAGGTATGGTCCTCGTTAAGCGAGTAACGAGATGATTTTTCATTAAAAAAATAAAGATTTTAAATATAAATTGATAATCTCTCTACTCTCAAAAAGATAAAGTAAAATCTCAAAACTAATCTGTTCAAACTCGTAAGTTCTTCAGTTCCTCCAATCATTCTTAAGCAAGAAACATCTGAAGGAAACATACCTAACGACTAATACTGAAAAACCCTTACTCATTAGTCAAATCATAGCAACAGAAGCGTATTAAGGTCCCAAGGAAAAACGGAGAGAAAGGTATATTTACAACTAGCTGACCCCACAGAAGTTGCCCTGCGTGAAATTATTTGTTTTGAAAAGGAAAGAAAGTTGAATTTAGATTGTATTGAAAAGCATTTATTTTCGATTTTTCTACATTTTTTTCAATGTAACGCAGCTTGATAAACAACATTTTTTGTTTTCTGTTCCGGAGCGTAAATGTACAGAGAAGATGGTTTTTCAACCCGTGAACACTCCACATATAGCTGACCGTATGAAAAACATGGCATTACCAGATTATGCCACACATTTCCAGCAACTGTCTGTGTGACCTGTTGATTGACATCGCAAATGCAAGTTTCAGTGGAAACTAATACGTTTGTACTGAAATGGCAAATCGTTGGAACTCAGAGGAATTGGTGGAATCAAGCATTCTGCCCCTTGTAAGTCCCTTTCAAAATTCTTGTAACTATCACATTATTCGATAGCTGCGTCACAATCAGGGTTCAATTACACAGTTTCGACATAATTACATAATAATGACGAATCCAACTTTAAGATGTAAATGATGCGGCGGCATGTCGAGCAAATCCAAAAAATTTAGAAATTCAACACACAAATCTCCCTGAATTTGACTTGAATCGTATAGATTAAGTCATCAACATCGGTATTTTTGGCAGCTAAAATTGCGCGTGCACTCAACCAATCGTAGTTACTTATAATTTTGGCCAATGTATTCAGATATACATTCGCCTTTCGTTGAAGTGAATTGACAAATGCCAAGTGGAATTGATATCAAACCATTGAAAAAATCAAACGCCCTTGTTGTCAACTTAAATACAAGCCCTTTATGTCCACGTAACTTCCATTCATAATCCGAATTCGTCACCCAATAACCAATTTCATGTGATGCCACAGTTTGTCGCACATTCAATGTTTGTCGACTACTTCAATTGACAAATGCTTGATTAACAAGCTTATACAAAGACCGTGAGCTGTGCGCTTGACTGGACACAGACGTGAGCCACATGTTTGTCTGCAAACCAATATTTGCTACGACGCCTACAACTGCACTTCGCACACGCTTTGTGCCTCACTTCTGAGTTGTTTGAGTAGATATGAGAGCAATAAGAAGAAAATTAAATATTTCCCAGACATATTTCTTTCACTTTTATGTGTAAATTTCGCCCCGAGGATATTGTTGTGTATGAGCTATAACCTCACCTGTGTCTTGTTATGCTTTATAGGCGACAGACGTCAGTTGCGTGGCCAGAAGGGTGAAAGTTGTGGATGTCTGTTTGACCGCCCAGCTGTTTGCCTGGCTTCGAAATAAATTATTGTCTCAATGGCACTCTTAACTGGCTGTCATGACTCACGTTGTAGGCGCCCACTCTCACTTTACTTGAAGAGCTGAGCAGTGTGTAAATTGTTCCGTTAGTGTTTATTTTTCCTTTCTTCAATATTTTCTTTGCTTTCTAGATATTTTATATTCGCTTATAAAAGACATATTTATTTGTTGTCTGTTGTGGTCACATGTCTTGTAGCCGTTCAGCCGTCTGATTGTATGCATTTTCTTTGTTGTCCTCTTTGAGGCATTCCTAGATTTTGATACCCTATGATATGCATACTTTGATTTTATAAAAAAAAAACTCATACTGAGACAGTAGTTTAAACCAAAGAAGATTAAAGATCGCGTGGACTAAATCCTTAGTTTCGGCGTGCTTGATGCGGTACGGGACCTTGGGTTAAGTTAGGTTTTTGGATAATTTCCGTCGGGTTCGATGAAGTTTTCTTTTAAAAGCGTCTCATCCTAAAGGAGTGCAAAATAAACTAGCGTAATCTTAATTTAGGTACTGATCCCAAAAATTTGGAATTTTGTTTTACTTTATTATTTTCAAAAGTCAAGTAGAAATAGCAGATATTACTCTTCCACAAAAACTTCTAAACATCTTCGATATTGTTTTGCTTCATTGGACCTATGTCATAATCCCAAAAATTTGGAATTTTGTTTTACTTTATTATTTTCAAAAGTCAAGTAGAAATAGCAGATATTACTCTTCCACAAAAACTTCTAAACATCTTCGATATTGTTTTGCTTCATTGGACCTATGTCATAATCAAACAATGTGCGAAAGACAGACCGTGTTCAACATAGGATCCCTACTTAGAAGGACCAGGGAACCATTGGGTCTAAGCCATCCATCTGAAAATCAGAACAAGGGACATTCGTTCCTTATCAATCAACTATGAGATAAGAATGCCATTTCTTGTAATCTCATCGCTCCAGTAGTTCGGTTCTGCAAAGACCAGTTGGCTGTGAGTTTAAGTACTCTCTTCGAAGCACCTAAGAAAAAAAACAGTGGTCTAAGAGCCTAAAACCGAAATTGATAGAATGGATGTGAATCGCGAGAATAAGTTGGCTCTTTAATCTCGGATGGACTGAAGAATTCAACCCCTTTGGTCCATAACTCCATAATTTTGACTAACAAGAGGCTTGCCACGCTCATTTCCGGGATTTATGTAGCGTATCTATGCTCCGGTGCTACTGCTAATATTTCTCTACATCAATTCTGCAGCTTTCACTTACAATATAAGTGTCTACAATTCATTTTATACCCTTCACCCTACAAATGTCTTTCATTTTCGGTCCTTATAACCTTCACAATTGTTATTACTACGCATTTGCCACGCCGCTTTGTTTATTTATTTGCTTTACATCACCTTACCTTAATCAAAAAACCTGTCCTTTGTTGCAACTCCTTAGCTCCTTAGCAATCTTGGTCTTGCTTATAAATTTGCTTTCACTTACGCCACACAATCAGTCGCAGGCAGACAGCAATCATTGTCGCCTTCTTATCACCCGTACTCACACGCCGCTCTGAGCGAACGGCTTCAATACAACTCAACCGTATGCTATCCACTTAAATGCTTATCTTCTTTGATAGTAATGTGGATATACGTATAGCATGAAGATTTCCTTTCTTTGTCAAGGTTCTTCATCGTAAGACTTCCTTTCGCAGCTGCAATTGCATGAGCGAAGTGAGAATGGGTTGAGTATTGAGGAAGATGTATAGCATGTAGAGTGGGGTCTCGAGTGAACAGCTTAAACTTCCTGCTCTTCCTCTGGCTCCATTCATTACCTTTGAGCTTCTTCTATACACTTTTCTTCTTGAACTGCATCTTCATATGCTTCCTTCTCTCCCCATCTGTGCCTCTCTCTCATCTCCGTGCTCTTCGCCTTCAACTCGTTATGTTTACGCTGCACTTCTCTTGTCCTTCAAGTGGCCTATTCCTGCGCTCATTTCGACCTGTCTCAAAGTTGTATGCAATCTTCGCTTTACACTTCCTTCTCTTGTGAGGTTATATCCTCTTATAATAATCCGTAGAAGAGGAAGAAGTTGTCAACCGTCTTTTGCAAAATACAATATAAGTGACCATTCTTCAACTCGACAAAATTGCAATTCTACTGTCCGAGCTCAAGTATTGTATATGATTTCCTTTGGCCGCTTTTCAACATTTTCATTTTAATGGAAAGCCACTTCGACTTTGATTGTTTCGCAAAGACATACACAGTTAAGAGTGTACTTATATATTACTCCCACAAATCTTTGCCACTTCACATATGCATCCCTGAGTCTTTTGCTTTGTCTTTGTCGCTACTCATCCTCAACTCAGCTCACAATCTAGTCAACGCTTATATCTCATTTTTTGTTGTAATATTAGTCACTCAGGCGCTCAGCTGCTTTGTCTTTACTTAACTTAACTTAGCTTAGCTTAGTTTAAATGCATCACATGCAACATGCACTTGCATAAGCACGAACTTAAGTATGCTTTTAAGCATTTGCCTGCAAACAAATGTATTTAACTTTGCTTATGAAAAGTTTTGCCAGCACTTGGCTTTTACAGGTGTGCTTGTCCATAGTGCCAAGTGAGTATGGCAGCTACTGAGCAACACTGCGTTGTTGAGTGAGTGCATACGTTCGAGTGAATACAATACTCGTACTATACTAGTTTGAGTACAAACTAAACACAATCGAGATTTGATTTCATAATGGAATTGCTGTGATTGAACACTTGAGTGTAGAAAATTTTAGAATTTGTTGTAAGTTAACCCCTTGTTGACCAAACCAAGAAAGAAGACAATTATCTAATAAGTTTTCACATATTTCCATTCGTAGTCATATATTATTAAGCAATAAAAACAACAAAAAAAATGTAAAGGACATCTTAGTATAAAAAAAGGATATGGTACTTAGAAGTACCGTCGGGCTTGAGGAGCTCATATTTTTCATACATTAATGCCATGATACTCGGAGAAATAGTTCTTTTTTTCATTGCAGCACAAAAATATACCGCAGTGTTGACATTTCGAATGTGGCTTTGACTGAATTTTTTTAAACTGCACATTTCACATCTTTCTCGACTTTCACCAAATGTTGGCCAATGTATCCCCAAATTACCTAATCGGACATCTTTCGGTACTGACTCACTTTTTTTAGAGCTTCAATCATAGAGCGAATTTTGAATAGCCGATCCTTATTGTTTTCCGGAATTTTAGAATTATCATTTACATGAAAAAAACGTAAAATCAAATAAAATCTGTTTCGGGCTTTTGATACTACGGGGACTGCCAGATCTTCACTGATACTCCAATAATGACGATAACTTGGCATCTGATGGTAGCCCATACAAAAGTTTATGCCGATAAATGCCAATAGTTCACTTTTTTGTAGATTCAAAGTTTTATTTTTTTGTACCGCATATAAATTTGAATGAAATATGATTCATTCCATAATGGCTTCCATATAAGATACGAAAAATTGTGTTGGCGTTTCCATATCCTAAAAAAAAAAACAGTTACTGGTCCCTCTACTGAGTCAAATTGTGAAACCACGGTGGGTTTCTCAACTTTTTTCCATTTTCCCAACGGTTCTTCAAAAACTGTGCTTCGGAAATTTTCCGGCAAAATATTGATCTCTTCATTTTCTTCTTCCTGAATTTGATTTAGAACTTCAATCAAAAACTGATCTTCATCGTTCGGTGAAGTCATCACCTCTTCATCTTCAACTTCATCCTCACTCTCAATATCCGTATCTTGTGCATTATCAATTGGAATTTCTTCCAAAATAGAAGCAATTTGATTTTCTGTCAAAAATCTGCCGTGAACTCCAGCCATTATATTATATTACATGATCTGTATAAACCTGTATATAAGGAAATCAGTGTTGTGTGTAAAAAACAAGGCCAACAGAGCCCGACGGTACTTACAAGTGTCCTTCAGAAAATCAAATATCACTGGTAAACAAAAAAGTTAGACTCCTTTACGTCTTCAATAATAAATGCCAAATTAACAAAACTTTAAGTTTCTCTTTATTTCCTGGATAAATTTTAAGAATTTTACAATATATAAGTAAAATAATACAACACTTTTTTTTACGACCGCACTATGGAAAACACTAACTTGAAATGAGCATAGAGAGCGAAAAATTCACGAATATTACAAAAAGTACTGTTATATGTGTGCTTTATTTTGTTCTTTAAAGTACCGTTGGTCTGCTTGCAGCAAGAAGTTCAGCGATTCTGTTTAAAACAGAAAAATTCGAAGTGGTACTGGAGAGTACCGTCAGACAACAAGGGGTTAATGTAGTTAGTACGATATTCATATATGAGGTAATCAGGTTTTAGTAGTCTGAGTTCACAATGGATCTCAATAGTACATGAAAACTGAAATTACAAGTGGATGAGAAGAGTCTGCGGAAGTGTTCTTGCAAATAAAAATGCAAAACCTTCCATGAATGCTAATCGTCTTCAGACATATATGCATAAAAACTCAAACTATAACCTTAAAGTCAATGAATAGAGTAGAATGGAGTACTTCTGAGCTTTCTGCCATCACAAAGAACTTTTATTATGACTACTATCTCGACGATCAGCCTTAGAGCCCAAACAAGAAAGAGATACATACGTATTATAGAATTATATATAGAATTAAGAAGAGAGATATAGATATACTTAGACACAAAGAGAGAAAGAGAGAGGCATAAAATGGTAGAGGCGTAGAGACACAGAGAGAGCAAGACAGACTTAGATGGGGAGCGAGTTAGAGAGAGGCCAATAAAGTGAGTGAAAATTAGACATTGAAACAGTTACCTTATAGTATGTCTTAGAAGTGGCTGTGTTAAGCTTGATCCTGTAAAGGAACACCAAAGAATCCGGTGGTAGAATGTCAGCTAATATATTGAGCCCTAACTATATAATTCTTCGGAAGACTTACTCACATTCTGCTCTTATTACATTAATAGATCCACTAGTAGCCTATCTGCCTTTCACCTTTCTCTCCTTATGCGGTCCGCCTTCTCACAAAATATACGTGCGCTCTCTATTCACATGCCTCTTAATTTTATAAAATCGTAAGAATCAGCGGTAAGATACTATTCAAACTCGCTTGTGCATTCTCCGCTTACTTATTTATTTTTATTATTTACGTAATTCGCTTTCATCAGCTGCATAGAGCTTCGCGCCGCTTGCAATCGTCTTTTATTATGCGTTCTCAGCGTTCCATTAGCGTCATAAATACAACACATACTTAAGATTGCATTTATATGCGCGCCATACGGAGACATTCATAAACGTTTTTACTACAATATTTTTCTTTTGTTTTTCTTGCAACTATAAATTACAATTTACATTGACATGTGCTCTATGGGTTTTTACGACTGCAAGCCGAAAAGTATACAATACAAAATTATAATAAATACGCTAACAAGGGCGCCCAGGCAGCAGCTTGTGGCTTTTTAACGGTACTTACTTATAAAAAATTTAAGTGCACTTGCAAGTGTCAGCGCACCGAACAAAAGATGAAGAATGTCAAGCCAAAACAATGATGTGCACAATAAAAAGCATTGCATATGCAAAGGCGTTACAAAAGACAATACAGACAGTTGTTCACAAGCGCGCCGAAAAGAATAGTGGCAATGTGTTGCTTACCACTCGTAGGTAATGCATATTCATAAATTATAAGCGTTGAAAATGGTTATGAAAGGAAAATATTTCGCCGGCGACATGTGGCTGTGCGCTGCTGTAAGTCTACTTTTAGGGGTGGCGGCGTTATAAGCGCCCGCTTGTATGCTTGTCGGCGTAGAAACTGAATAGGTTGAGGGTTGTGCCGCGTAATTTCACTTTCTTTATTTTCATTATAATTATTTGATTTCATTCTTTATTTCTTCTCGTCTTCTCAACCATTTGGCCGGAAGTGCCGGCATATTTGAATGGGCGTGACCGCGAAAAATGTTAACATTTGTTTTGCAATGCAAGCAATATACCTGCTGCTTTTCTTACTCGCATATCATTTTACAAAGCCGCATAATTACAAAGCGGAAAATTCAGCAAATTATCAGACTGTCATTACCTAGAGCTATCATCATTCAATTATTTGTTTGATTGCTGGCGGGGAGGAAAATCCTTTGAACTCGCATAGCTTTGCAATGTCAATTGGTGTTTAGTTGAGGATTTGCTAGCGCTGAAAAGACTTTAAGGTGCTGTAAATGCTTTAAGGGTTGAATTATTTGAAAGTACAAGGCATCAATGTGGAATGATCAGGGGAATTGTAGGCGTTGCTGTAAGGAAGAAAATATGAAATAGGTCATTTGAAGTAAAATTCTTCGAAAATAATCAAATAAAAGAGAGTAAAATACGTTTGTAACGGAATATTGCATACTCTTATACATTACAGAGAAAAAATTTAAACAAATAGTTTAATATATCTACCCTGTTGGAAGCAGTACAACACTTAGTTTTGTATATGTGTCCCTGAGGTGCTTTAAAATTTGTATAGAGCTGACAGTTTATTTTATTTTATATGAAGAGTGGGATCTATTAAAGAGTTGAAATAAATTCATAATTTTGTTTCAGAGAAAATACTTCTTTATTCTTCGACGCCTTTGTTCTCTTTCCGAGAGATTCTTTCTGATAAATATGATCCGGTCGACTCTTTTTTTTCCAATCCATATAGTGCGGAGCTAGAAGTTTCCTATACGAATTCCTGTTGAGTTCACAGTAACTCAAATTGGTTCTTTAAAATTCCACTTCGACTAGTAGATTCATTCAAGGTCCAAAATCAGACATTTCAGATAAAAGTAGAAGAACTTTCAAGTTGACATATAATGAACCGATTTAGTTAAAGTTGAGAATAAGTGTCACTTTCTCGGTTGTGCTCTTTTTAAACAAGATCTTGAAGGTTATGCAAAGGTCGTGAAATAAAATCAACCACCTTAAGAAGGGCTGCTCTTAGCTATAAATACCCTCAGTGGCGAAGAGTGTGAAGCTAAGTTGCTCGATCGAAACGACGAAAATCTTATTCCGCTATCTACAGAAACCGTTTCAATGCCGTTGACAATCTTCAAAGGACCATAAATCTTCCGCAACACACAGCCAAGTAGCTTGATGGATTTTCTTAGGCTGGAATCTAGTACTACAGACGACCATATTTCGGGCCCCAGCGAAGTCGATCAACCTCGGGCCGTTTGGCGATATTTCGTCATGGAGGCTGAATTAACCGTCTGACACCTTCTTTACCCACCCCGTTGAAAACGCCATCACGATTTTGATATCGTGGCGTAGACAACGCTCATATGTACTTTCTAGGTGCTCATAGAAGGTATCTTTGATCTTTCTTTTTATGTCTGCAAATGCGTCTCGCTTCCCTCTTCAGTTCTCGATATCTATCCCACCCCGAACGTGTTGTGGTCGATCGCAACGTTGCGAGGTAGGCAGTATGTTTTCTCTCCACTGCGGAACGACAATTCTCATCGTACCAACTGGTTTTTTGGCGTTGCCGGAGACCAATTGTTTCGGCTGTAGCGGTATGCAATGAGTTTGAGATGTCGTTCCACAGCTCCCTTATATCGAGATGCTGATGAGTGCTCTCAGAGAGGAGGAGTGTAAGTCGAGTAGAAAATCGTTCGGCTGTCGGTTGTGATTGCAGCTTTTCGACGTCGAACCTTCCTTGTGTTTGTTGACGGTCGTTCTTTGCTGCACAGAGGCGAGTGCCTATCTTTGCTGCTACTAGATAATGGTCCGAGTCAATGTTTGGTCCTCGGAGCGTACGTACGTCTAAAACACTGGAGACATATCTACCGTCTATCACAACGTGATCGATTTGATTCTCGTGTTTCGATCAGGGGACAGCCACGTTGCTTGATGAATTTTTTTATGCTGGAATCTGGTACTACAGACAACCATATTTCGGGCCCCGGCGAAGTCGATCAGCCTCAGGCCGTTTAGCGATGTTTCGTCATGGAGGCTGAATTTTCCGACTGTTGTGCCAAAGACACCTTCTTTACCCACCCTGGCTTTAAAATCGCCAAGCACGATTTTGACATCGTGGCGGGGGCAGCGCTCATAGGTGCGTTCTAGGCGCTCATAGAAAGCATCTTTGGTCATATCGTCCTTCTCTTTCGTCGGGGCGTGGGCGCAAATAAGCGATATGTTGAAGAACCTCGCTTTGATGCGGATTGTGGCTAGACGTTCATCCACCGGAGTGAATGTCAGGACTCGACTACGGAGTCTCTCTTCCACCACGAATCCAACACCGAATTTGCGTTCCTTTATATGGCCGCTTAAGTTGATATCACAAGGACCCACCTTCTTCCGTTCTTGTCCCGTCCATCGCATTTCTTGGATAGCGGTGATGTCAGCCTTTACTCTTACGAGGGCATCAACCAGCTGGGCGGAGGCACCTTCCCAATTAAGGGTCCGAACATTCCAGGTGCATGCCCTTAATTCATAGTCCTTAATACGTTTGCAGTGGTCGTCATGAAAATTGGGGTTCCTTATCTGAGGCTGTGCTTCCTGTTCACTGGTTATTTGTTTTTATGTGGTGGGTCCCAAACCCTACGCTCAACCGCATAAGCGAGATTCGCCTTCTCGCTTTAGTTCACCTCCAAACGAATGTATGTTGGCTACCCAGAGGATACTTGGTCTAAGACCGGAAGTCGTGAGCCGCTTGAGCCACATGCAAACGAATCGTTCCTGGCCACTCCAAAGTGAATGACAGTCAGAAACTTTCCTCACTTATGTGAACTTCTACACATGACTCCATTCATAGATATATCTACTCGTATCAAGTCTTTCTTCTTTTAGTTTTTCTTTTTTATCTGCTACTACTAGCTTGATCTAAATAATTTCGATGTAGCCAAAGTCCGTTTCCTTTACAGAAGTGGAACACAAAGAAATAGAAAGGTATATGCATTGTTCTTCGAGATGGTCATTTTCTTAGGACTGTGCCATCTTCGGAAGAAAATATGTGATACGAATATAAGACAGTTTTTGAGAACAGCCATAATATTTATTAGAACTTTGCATCTAAAAATAAACACATAACTATTGTGAAGTATTAATCCTCTCTCCCCCTCTCTCTCGAACATTTTGCCTTACAGTTTATTTGTATTGTATTATTGCTTGCAAATACTCTTTATATGCTCCCAATAAATGTGAAGAAAGTTACTTGTCTTCAATATACCCTCCGGTCAGAATCAATAAAAATATAATAACTCAAACTGACGCCTTACTGACAATATATGGAGCAAAAGAGGTGTGGAAGTGGAAGATCTAAAAAATATATACATAGTATACAACCCACTTTAGTTGCGCCTGAGTTGGCTGACGGCCCAACCAACAATCTAAGCATTACTCGCCGTTAGTAAGACCTAAAATCAAAAACATAAACAACCAGCCTTCTCACATCCTTTCACTGCACATATGTATGTATGACCGCCCGAATGTGTCAGCCAGTCAATGCATCAACCATCAACGGATTGCCTTAGTTGCGCTGGTTTGAGCTGTTACAGCCCTTTTCAAGCGACGGAACGAAATGCCAATATATAACAATATGACATACTAACCAACCAATCATTAATCATATATGAAGCAGTAGTTTAAAATGCACGCATGTCGGATACACACACATACACATACGCACACATTTGCCCTGACCAGTTGTGTATGGTTTGTATTTGTTTGTTTTTGCAAACAACCACTAAATGAATTTATGTTTGTGTGTGTGTCGTCCTTCATCAATACATAGGTGATCGTCATTCACATTTTCCCTTCAAAACTGTAGCATATCTTATGGCGTTCATGCAGTGTTTTATACAAATTTGTTTCATGTTACCCTCTTCTGCTGCGCTGATATGCGTGTGTGAGATTTTCCATAGAAATGCCTGCAGTATGTCAGATTTCCTACTCATGGGACTTTCTTGAGTTATGAAATGTGCGCTCAAATGCCTTTGCAGGATTCTGTCAGTGACAGTAGTTGGTTTATTATTGATGATAATTTTGTAGGCATATTCCAGCAGGCTTTAATCAGGCTGCAAAGCTTGTTGTTAAAAAATAGAAAGTGTGTAGCGTGCATGGAAATATATAAGACATAGGAATCTAAACGGCCAACATATTATATCAATATTATATACATTTTATTATATTGACAACTTTCTTCTACGAAAATAATGGAAATGGAATAAGATCTTTCAAAATTAAGTTTTTGTTGCTTAGTGTAATTTCTCCAAAGTTTTCATCTCTTTAGATTTAACATAATGTCCTAAAAACAAATTATTTATTAGGTACCACCTTGAAGTCTATATAATAGTTCATCTAATTTCCGTTCCGGCTTGCTATATATGCTTTGAACCTGTATGGCTGCTGTTTCACTTGTCCGTATTATGAAGGAAGACTAGAGTAGACATTTCTTTACTACTTAAACAAGAAAAGTACGGCTAAGTTCGGGTGCATCCGAACATTTTATACTCTCGCAATTATTGCTATATTTTTGTTAATATAAAATTGTGTGTTTGTAACACACAATTTGAACCATATATTCGACATAAGGTGTAGTATAAAAACGCAAATCATCATATATAGTATATAGGCTGAGGTAATTCCTGAGCCGATTAAACTCATTTTCGTCACTAACATACATTATATCTAAGATTATATGCTCATTTTATTTGGCTAAGAAATTACCCGATTTATAAGCTCTTAAGCCCATCGTATTTTTGTAAACCCTATAATTATGTATATGGGGTGTAGGGGAAGTTTTGACCCGATACCGGAACCGAGATACACTATTAGAAGGAGAAAAATACCACTGAATTAAATTCAAATATCTGAGAGATCTACCGATATTTTCGGTGAAAAATTACCATAAGGCACTGAGTTCTTCATATTCGATATCCAGTGCTTTGAAAAGTTATAGTCCGATTTCGACAATTTTTTCACACGTGATGCCACGGCTCATATACAGTATTTGTGTAAAGTTTTATTTCGCTATCTTCATTGGTTCCTTATGTATATCTTATAAAATGAAGGAATCAGAAGGAATTCAAAATTTAGTTATATGGGAAGTTGTCCTGCTTGTTAACCGATTTTTCATCCGTGTTGTCAGGGTGTCAAGAAAATATTATACACAGAATTTCATTGAAATCAGTCGAGTAGTTCCTGAGATATGGATTTTAGTAATTTTTAAACATTTTATGGGAGGTGGCCGTGGTTATTATCCGATTTCTTAAATTTTTTTACTGTATTAAGAAGTGGCTAAAAGAAACAACAGCAGAAAGTTTGGTTTATATAATTTTATTGGTTTGCGGGATACTTACAATAAACCTATTTCGGGGCGGGGCCACGCCCACTTCTAAAAAAAAAATCCAAATATGGCATTTACTCAGACAATCCTTTGTACCAAATTTTACTTTTATAACTTTATTTATGGTTTAGTTATGTGTTTTCGGTTTTCGCAGTTTGTGGGCCTGGCAGTGGACCGATTTGCCCATTTCGAAAGCAACCTTCTCACGGTCCCAGGGAACATGTGTGCCAAGTTTCGTCAAGATATCACAATTTTTACTCAAGTTATCCCTTATCGCGCTTATGCGGTTGTGAGTAGGGTTTGGGACCCACCACATAAAAACGAAGTACCAATGAAAAATCAACGAAAGCCTCGGATGAGACACCCCCCTTTTGATGACGACCCCTGCAAACGAACTAAGGATCATGATTTGAGGGCATGCAACTGGAATGTCCGGACCCTTAATTGGGAAGGTGCCTCTGCCCAGCTGGTTGATGTCCTCATACGACTAAAGGCTGACATCACCGCCATCCAAGAAGTGCGATGGACGGGACAAGGACGGAAGAAGATGGGTCTTGTGACATCTACTACAGCGGCCATATAAAGGAGCGCAAATTTGGTGTTGGATTTGTGGTGGGAGAGAGACTCCGTCGCAGAGTCCTGGCATTCACCCCGGTGGATGAACGTCTTGCCACAATCCGCATCAAAGCGAGGTTCTTCAACATATCGCTGATTTGCGCCCACGCCCCAACGGAAGAGAAGGACGATGTGACCAAAGATGCTTTCTATGAGCGCCTAGAACGCACCTATGAGCGCTGCCCCCGCCACGATGTAAAAGTCGTGCTTGGCGATTTTAACGCCAGGGTGGGTAAAGAAGGTGTCTTTGGCACAACAGTCGGAAAATTCAGCCTCCATGACGAAACATCGCCAAACGGCCTGAGGCTGATCGACTTCGCCGGGGCCCGAAATATGGTCGTCTGTGGTACCAGATTCCAGCATAAGAAAATACATCAAGCTACTTGGCTGCCTCCTGATCGAAACATGTGGAACCAAATCGATCACGTTGTGATAGACGGAAGACGTGTCTCCTGTGTTTTAGACGTGCGCACGATCCGAGGACCAAATATAGACTCGGACCATTATCTGGTCGCAGCGAAGATACGCACCCGCCTCTGTGCAGCAAAGAATGCCCGTCAACAAACACAAGGAAGGTTCGACGTCGAAAAGCTGCAATCGCAACAGACAGCCACGAAATACTCTACTCGACTTGCACTCCTGCTCTCTGAGAGCACTCATCAGCATCTCGGTATAAGGGAACTGTGGAACGGCATCTCAAACTCACTGCGTACCGCTGCAGCCGAAACAATTGGTTTTCGGCAACGACAAAAAACAAGCTGGTACGATGAGGAGTGCCGTCTCGCAGCGGAGAAAAAACAGACTGCCTACCTCGCAACGTTGCAAACGACCACAACACGTGCGGGTGGGATAGATACCGAGAGCTGAAGAGGGAAGCGAGACGCATCTGCAGACAAAAAAAGAAAGAGGCCGAAATGCGTGAGTACGAAGAGCTTGAGAAGCTGGCAGACAGAGGGAATGCTCGAAAATTTTATGAAAAAATGAAGCGACTTAACGAAGGCTTCAAAACCGGAGCATCCTCATGTAGAGACCAAGGTGGTAATCTGGTAACCGATGTCCAGGGCATACTGGGATTATGGAGGGAACACTTCTCCGACCTGCTGAATGGCAGTGAGAGTACAACACCAGGAGATGGCGAACCCGATCCCCCAATCGATGACGATGGAACAGATGTTCCATTACCCGACCATGAAGAAATTCGAATAGCAATTACCCGCTTGAAGAACAACAAAGCAGCGGGGGCCGATAGATTACCGGCTGAGCTATTCAAATACGGCGGCGAAGAACTGATAAGGTGCATGCATCAGCTTCTTTGCAGAATATGGTCGGAAGAAAGCATGCCTGACGATTGGAATCTCAGTCTGCTCTGCCCAATCCATAAAAAGGGAGATCCCACAACCTGCGCCAATTACCGTTGGATCAGCCTCCTCAATATCGCATACAAGGTTCTATCTAGTGTACTGTGTGAAAGGCTAAAGCCCACCGTCAACAAACTGATCGGACCTTATCAGTGTGGCTTTAGACCTGGAAAATCGACAACTGACCAGATATTCACAATGCGCCAAATCTTGGAGAAGACCCGTGAAAACAGGATCGACACACACCACCTTTTCGTCGATTTTAAAGCTGCTTTCGACAGCACGAAAAGGAGTTGCCTTTACGCCGCGATGTCTGAATTTGGTATCCCAGCAAAACTAATACGGCTGTGTAAATTGTTGTTGAGCAACACCAAAAGCTCCGTCATGATTGGGAAGGACCTCTCCGAGCCGTTCGATACCAAACGAGGTTTCAGACAAGGTGACTCACTATCGTGCGATAATCTTGTACAAGAGTGTACAGCTTCTGGCGTACGCCGATGATATTGATATCATCGGAAGCAACAACCGCGCCGTTTGTTCTGCTTTTTCCCGCATGGATAAGGAGGCGAAGCGAATGGGTCCGGAGGTGAATGAGGACAAGACGAAATATCTCCTGTCATCAAGCAAACAGTCGGCGCATTCGCGTCTTGGCTCCCACGTCACTGTTGGCAGTCATAACTTCGAAGTTATAGATAATTTCGTATACCTGGGAACCAGCATCAACAACACGAACAATGTCGGCCTCGAAATCCAGCGCATAATAACTCTTGCCAACAGGTGCTACTTTGGACTGAGTAGGCAATTGAACAGTAATGTCCTCTCTCGGCGAACCAAAATCAAGCTCTACAAGTCGCTTATCATTCCCGTCCTGCTTTACGGTACAGAAGCTTGGACGATGTCAACATCAGATAAGACGACACTAGAAGTTTTCGAGAGGAAAATTTTGCGCAAGATTTATGGTCCTCAGAACATTGGCAACGGCGAATACCGCAGACGATGGAACGATGAGCTGTACGAGTTATACGACGACATTAACATAGTTCAGCGAATAAAGAGACAGCGGCTACGCTGGCTAGGTCATGTTGTCCGAATGGACGAAAACACTCCAGCCCTGAAAGTGTTCGATGCAGTACCCGCCGGAGGAATCCGAGGAAGGGGAAGGCCTCCACTCCGTTGGAGGGACCAGGTGGAGAGCGACCTGGTTATACTTGGGATCTCCAACTGGCGCCGAACTGCGAAGGAGAGAGAGAGAGATGGCGCGCTATCGTCGATTCGGCTATAACCGGCTAAACGGTTGCAACGCCAATCACATACATACATCCGTTGCACGGCGGACAGAGAGACACTCGGATTTTGACTCGTCTCGTCGCCCTCATCTTTTTGATATATATCTAACTTGTTTAGTTTTATGACTTACAAACAACCGTTATGTGAACAAAACTATAATACTCTCTTAGCAACTTTTTTTGCGAGAGTATAAAAGGAACTTAACACAGCACGGTTTATCATTATAAATGTATACTGGTATTCTGAGAATATCAAAGAACCCTTCACAAAACCTTTCCACTTTCACTATGAACACAACCTTACATTAAGATGATAAAACCTCCCTTACAAATTTACCCACATCTATTGAGTGTAAACTATTTTCAAACTCAAAAACTATTAAAATAAATAGCGCAAAAACAAATTCAATCAATTGCACCCCGTTTTTATATAACTCAAGTGTGCAAAGCAGTTATTGTTTATGTGTATTGTTTATCAAAACTTTTTATATTCTGCTATTTTTCCACTTCAGCAAGAAAAACTTTAACCATTAATTCATGCGCATAAATATTCGCTTTGCTTGCCTTTCACTTTCAAAAAGAATCGTAAAATTTTATTATCGCATTACTAATGTTTGCTTCAGGCTTGGGAAGCGATATACTTATCCTTACTATAAAAGTATTGCCGCCTTTTAGGAGGGGCAAGTGTTTAGTGGTAGATTATGTTTTGTTGTCCACACGAGTGTTTTTTTAATGTATTGGAAAGGATCCGTTGAAGGCAAAAGGACGAAAGAAAAATATGATTATATTTTGCAATTTTTGTGCGATAAACAAAATTATGCGCATAATTATAGAGTATCCCAACGAATTTTCCCCAAAATAATTCTGAAATTTTTCAAATTCATATTCGCTGTAGGAATATCATTATTTTTTTACTACGAATGTCTTCAGTTTTAACTACTCACTCTCGACAGTTAGAATTAAAATCACGGCATCATCGACACATCTGCTTAATATAATATAATTGAAAAATTGTGTTCTCATCAATCATTGAATGCCAAAAATTCGTACTGTGATATCCTTCGTCCTTCGCTGCAGGCTGATGCACTCGTTTAACATGCAGGCTAAATTAAAGAGCGATTAGCTGACAGCCTACAGTGTTAGTGTTCAATTGGTAATAACAACAACAAAAAAAGACCTTCGAAATATCAATATCAGTAAAGTAGCGACAAAAACAAAAGCAAAAACAGTTTCAATGAAAACAAAATCAACCCCCGTTGCCAACTGTCTAGACTAATTTCCATCACATTCGAACTAATCTGGAAAAATAACCTTATGAACCGAAAATATTGCCAACTTTCTAAACAATCAGCTGACACCTTCGACATTTCCCTATTTTCTTTTTATATTATTCCTTTTTTTGGTATTTGTGTTTTTTATTTCCTATCTAATTGTACACAGTCTGCTCCTGTCTTAAGGACATGCCATTTCTCATACTCATTTTCGGCAAATAAATTTAAATTTAATAAGAACATGAATGAAGAATGAAAATAAGAACAATAATGAAGAAAATATGTATACAAGTTTGAGAAGAAAGCGCTAAAGAAAACGAATAAATATATCACAGCCAACTGTTTCTTTCATTCAAAAAACTTATTCGGATAAGATAAATTCGCATTTGATGATACAAGGCGTGGCAAACAATGCGAATCGTTATGCATCGCCAAGTCAATTCCTTCACTAGAAGGCGAATGATTGATGTAATTGTAGTTGCAATGAAGAGAAAATAGCTTAATTTTTCCTGTGACCTTATTACTGACTTAAGCAGGTTTAACGGTATATATTTAGTTTAATAGTATTTGCTTTTTATGTCCATATCAATGAATGGGCCTAGTCAATTATATTTATTTGGAGCTTTTAAATCATTTGTACTATCATCAAACAGTAAGTCAATAAATATTTTATAAAATATTTTCCTCAGATCTTCTCAAGATCCATTTCCAGATTTTATTCCTGACAACACAAAATATCCAAAAAAAATTCTTTCAATGTTGTTCCTATAGAAACTATGTAAATAAAGAGAATATTTGCACTACTTAGACCCTTTCTACCTACCAACAACTTCAAATGCTCTGTGGACATTCACGTTTCCCAGAAATAGTATTGGTCCCTCTTCTGCTCTCGAAAACCCTGATCTTGCACAGAGTTTCTATAATTTCCCTCATAATGTGACAATTAGATAACGTAAGCTTTTCCCACTGTATTAGAGCTTTCCTTTAATAGTAAATATAAATAAAATAATAACTATATCTATACTACTATTATGAAAAGGAAAAATTTGTATATATGTTTGTAATTAATAAACTCAAAAACTACTGTGCCGATTTCAAAAATTCTTTCACCATTGGAAAGCTACTTTCATTTCGAGTAACATTGGCTATATTTATTGCTAGAATCTCAACTTTCTGGAAATAGTTCCCAGGGTATCAAAAAGACTCCGTGATGGAGAATATTAATCCGAAACTGGAAATCGTCATGCAACTCATTCTCTTCGCATCGCAATCACATGCCAGAGAGTCGAGTAACGAGCCCTTGCACCTGCTTGCTGAATAAAATTTCGAAACCTCCCAAGTACGCGTTTGAGAGTCGAGTACGGAGCGTGTGCAGTGGCTTGAAGAACAAAATATTAGAAATGTGTGTAAATAATTACAACTTTTTTTTTAAACCCGTGCGAACCCGGAGCGGTCTGCTAGTTTTATATGTTTAGAAAATAATTTATTTGTCTCAAATTAATAAAAAAATAATATTTTATATTTTTCTTTTCAGATAAGGAATTATTAGTTAAAAAAATATTTGATTTCGATGAAGTCTACGTATGTAAGGTATGACACTTATTTAACAAATTATATTTATATCCATATGTGGTTAAGTCAGTTTTATATAATTGTTCATATTCCTAAAAAATGTTATTGAAATATTGTAAGAGCAAACCGAAAACCTTATACATATTTATACACCAAATTACAAACACTTAGGAATTTTGGTGCCTTTGGTAGGTCACTGAGTTGCAAATAAAATCATATTTACTAACTTTCTTCTTTATATCGTTAGATTAGGTTTGGTGGCTGTCTGTCCTTTGAGACGCCCATTGTGAAACCAGTAGAAACTCGCTTTGATGCGGATTGTGGCAAGACGTTCATCCACTGAGGTGAATGTCAGGACTCGGTGACGGAGTCTCTCTCCCACCACAAATCCAACACCAAATTTACGCTCCTTTATATGGCCGCTATAGTAGATGTCACAAGGGCCCACCTTCTTCCATCCTTGTCCCGTTCATCGCACTTCTTGGATGGCGGTGATGCCAGCCTTTAGTTGTATGAGGACATCAACCAGCTGGGCAGAGGCACCTTCCCAATTAAGGGTCCGGACATTCCAGGTGCAAGCCCTCAAATCGTGATCCTTAAAACGTTTGCAGGGGTCGTCATTAAAAGTGGGGTTTCTCATCCGAGGCTCTGTTTGGTCTTTCATTGGGAGGTTTTTTAAGTGGTGGGTCCCAAACCCTACGCACAACCGCAGAAGCGGGCTTCGCCTTCTCACTTTAGCTCGCCTCCAAAAAGATGTATGTTAGCTACCCAGGGGATACTTGGTCTAAAACCGGAAGTCGTGAGCTGATTGAGTCATATGCAAAAGAATCGTTACTGGCCACTCCCAAGTGAATGGCAATCAGAAACTGTCCTCACTTGCTTGAACTTCTACATATGACCCCATTCCCCAAGCCAAGAAGGTTAATATATGTTCATATATACTTTTTAAGTTTTACAAAAGCTATCTAACTTATTTCAACTACTGCTCAATGAGCAAGCGAATTGTTTTCAATTTCACTAAAAATTTCTAATAAAAATTAATGCTCTCCATATTTTGCAAATTTCAAAAGACAATATCTATAAAGTAACCAAAGATAATCGATCTTTCAGTAGTATTCATGCCTTTTAAGACACATAAAAATGTTTAAGTGGTTAAATAAATGTAAATATTGTAAAAATTATTTATTTACTTGTTTCGCATATTTAATGAAAAAAAATATTTGCTACATAAGACGATTGTGGAAGAAAGGCAAATAGCACATTATAAAGCGCCGTTAACAAAATTACAACAACTGGTAATCAAGTCTTTAGAATTTATGTGTATTGGACGAAAGCAAATGACTTTCAGGAACAAAGGGGTCTTATTTTTTGGATTACTCTTAACTGCTATGAACGAAGAATCATTTAAAAAGAAAAAGTATCCGAAAAAAAGAGGATATGAATAGGGTTTGGATATATCTCGAGCATAGACATAAACTAAATAAAAAAAAAATAATAATAATAATAATAATGTGAGTGCAATAACATATTTTTTTGTTGTAGTCCACTTTTTGTTGTTTTATTTCAAATCACTCGCCTTCGCCGGTTTCATTTGTGTCACTTCTCATTAAATCACCGCCACACATATTTGCATTTAGTTTAATTATAAAACTTTCACCGCTCATTCAACGACTTGAAATGAGTAGAAAATAAACAACGGCGCTGCTACACCTGCGAATTTTCGAAATTTGTTTTATTTATATTTTTTAATTAGAAAACACCACAGAGGCGCTTAAATGCTGTGTGTTTTTCATTAGCGTTGCTACCTACTTCGTGTCTATTAATATATATATGTTGTTGTATGGTGAGTTGTCAACAGCCAACCAGAGTTATACACGGCGTATACGCAATCACCGTTCATACATTGGAAGTATAGAATAAGTAACTCAATGTGAGCGGAAAAAAGTTGCTCATACGCTGTGGCGTAGTAGGTTTTGGCTGGTTGCTTTGCAGTAGCAAAGTTGCTGTTGTTGTTGCCCTTGTTGTTAAGACTTGTTTTTGGCAAGTGCTTTCCGCACAGATACTCCTTCTTCTTGTCTTTGTTGTTGTCATATGTGTATATGTGCGTTGCCAGATTGCCGGTTTAATTTGCAAGACTTTTAATTGGAGACCACAAAAGTTTGGTATTTGTTTATTGTTGTACGCGCATACTTAGCACAATCATTGCAGCAATTTGTAGCGTGTTCTTGCTTCCGATTAAGAATATGTTCCACTTGGCGTAGAGGCGTGTTAGCTGTGCTGTTGTTCGGGTATGTTTGCATTTGAGATGTGTTTACAAGTCCGTCTGTCCCTCAGGTGTGGCTTTTGCTGGTAGATAATCATTTACTGAAAAACACATTACACTTTTTCGAGTTAATCCTGCTCATAGTAATAAGTCAAAGTTTAATTCGTTTTAACTTTTTTTGATAAATTTTCGAGTTTTAATTATTTTTAGAGAGCCGAGTTTCAAAGAGTTTTATGAACGTCTTTGGGGCTATTTAAATATACACTCTTACACTCTATGATACCCATTGATGCCGTCTGGAAAAAAATAGGAAGAAAGTACTAATTAATATTTTGGAATAGGGTTGCCAGCACGCTTTAATGGAGATATATATACATATTTTGTATTATTTCAAATAAACAACAATTATAGTATAGAGAGTATTTTGTTTACATACGTACACTATTTAACTGAGTGTACTTCATATTAAATGATCAAATTTTATGCCTAGGGTTGTCATGGTTAAAAAAATATTGAAGTGAAAACATAACGGAAGAATATGAAATACAATGTTAAGAATTAAGGCAAATTTTGCAAGTTATTTGCAGCATTAAAAAAATTAAAAGGGTTGCCACTTTTCTAAAACAAAAAATTATTAAAATATAAATAACTAATATATTGGTGCAAATAATAAATAATACAATAATATTATCATTAGTTAGTTATTTATAATATACCTAAAATAATAATAATAACGGAATTTAGAAGTAACATTGCAACTTTTTATTACAATTGTACAAAATATTTGTAATAATAAATTAAGTGAAGTGGTATAAAGTATAGAAGATAGTATGTACATATGGTTATTTTTTTTTTAATTCTCAGTAGTGTGGCAACCTAGATGCTAAAAAATTTTTTATGAAAACAAATTATTTGCTCCAAAACTGTAAATTATTAAGTTAAAATAAAACACACTTTTAAATTTGTGAGACCTTGCAAATTTCCCAATAGTTTTGCTCTATAGTGTTGCCACCTATAAGAAATTACAATTTGATGAAATATGTACCGGGTAATAATAAAAACAATTGGAGAGTTCACTTAAAAACTAAAAACTTCTGAACAACTATTTGACGTATTAAAAATGATAAGTGTTGCCACTTAGTTAAAAATAAAGTGAAATAAAGAGAGAAATATTTAATAAAACGAATTATTACAAAAAATTTAAATTTTATATATTTAATATATCTGCTTCTATCATATATCGCAATTTACTGCAGAATTTTGCTGTATAGTGTTGCCACGTATACAAATTTAAGAAGGGTGAAATAAAAACCGACAATTTATAAAAAATTGTGTAAGAGTTAACGTAGAAACTTAAAAATAAGTATTTAACATATACAAAATTTTAAGGGTTGCCACTTGTTTTAAATTAAATTACCTGAAACTATATATAAATAGTATATTTAGCACTAATAAGTAATTAGTGTATCGGATGTATGCTTATAACATATAAGGGTAGCCACCTAATTTTTATACGAATTACGATTATAAGTTTAAAATTTTAACTAAATAATATATGTATGTATATGTATGTAAATACTTATAAGCTGGGCTATTTAAATGCTTAGTTTTTGTATGTATGTATATGTATGTAGAACTTACTCAGAAAATACAAAGAAATATTTTCCGCTTTCAACTCCAAAATATTAGAAAATAAATTTTTATTATTTCCCTCAACATAACCAATATTTAAGCCACACTAATTGGATAAACTTACATAAGCAGCAAGTGAGAGGCGGAATAAGCAGAGCAGGCTAAAGCAAAAAAAGGCTTAAAGCGTACGAAAACTGCACAAAATTTGGCATGACTAGCTTACGACATAAGTCAAAAACGCTTGCTGCATTGTCTAACTCAAAGCCAATCAAAGCAATGCAAAGCAATCGACCACAAGCAAATAGCATATTTTTTCTTACTACGAACGCCTACAGACTATAAAGTCTTTATGGCTTAAATTTCGGAGATAAAAAAATGCTCGATAAAAAATTCGTATGGCAGACAATTGCACAACAAATGCCGATAACAAGCACAAAGCCGCACGAATGCCGAATCAGAGCAGACAAGCAGAAATTTATAGACAATTGACTGACAGACGCACAGATAAATAGACAAATAAACAAATAGACAAACAAACAGACCGACAGACAGACAGGACAAGGGAATTTAGTATTACAACAACAATATACGAATACAACAACATATATCTAGTATTACAGCTACATACATACAGTGACATTGAAGAGTTATGATATGCGTGTGTGAGTAAATCTATTTATCTGTCTCCGTGCAGCGCAATTAAAGCCTATCGATAGGCGCTGAACGTACAAATGCGGCTAGACGCATTCAATTGCAGCGACAGCCTAGTCAATGAACAATTTATGTTCTTCCCCTGTTGGGATGTGTGTGTCTGTGTGCTTGTTTGCCGCCAACGGCATGAGTGCTGCGCCTCAGACTAGAGCGCTGTGTAGACACTGTGGCAGACAGCCACAAATTGGGCGATAGACAGCGGCGATAAGCAATGCCGATGACGCGTCGTTACGTGGCCAACAAGTAGGCGCTCTAGTGACGTGACATGCCATATGAGAAATTCCGAAATTTATGTTGGAACATAAAGTAGTGGAAGTTAATCTTCGGTCTTTCGGTGTCTCTTTACCAGAATCTTTATCAGCTCTTTATCACTTCCATCTATTTACTTCTACGGTCAGTATTGTTTCAGCGAAAGGCGGTGGGAGGAGCTCATGAGTTCGGAAATACGAAAAATAGTCTTCTCTAAAAGATAAGCTGAAAGCTCTTTCTGATATCGCGATTTTAGGTTTTGAAATTTTGATCTTCCGATCAATGCGTCTTATTTTTCGAAGTCTAGAGTAAACAGGACCTATATTAAATCTGTTTCGGGTCTTCAAACCTACTTCAAATGCATGTGCCTTGTTATGTGGAGTTACTAGTCTCTTACAACAATCATATCATATTGAAGTCAATGTCAGATTTTTCATTTTATGAAAATATTTTCCTTCTGTGATTTAAATCAACATTTTTTATAAGATTTTGCTCGAATAAAACTCTGATTTAGATCGATTTACCATACAAAATAAAAATCGAATTTTCCTACATTACTTTTTGATTATATTTTAATCGAGTTGAAATTGCAATGCAACCCTGCGACAAAGAACGTATTTGTATAATTACATATACGTTTTTGTCTGCGAGCTGTTGTTTACGCTACACGACGGTAGATGTCGCTGCTGGATATAACTAATAAAATATCAATCTGCTCATAAAACTTACCAACTACTTATGAAAAGCAAAAAACAGAAATGTATAACGGCTGATCAATTATCGAATAGCCGGCAGTGCGAAAGACAGAAACTGATTTCTTAATTAAAATTTTAATTGATCAATTAATTTGGCTGTGCAAAACGGGTTTAAAAAGGGTTTTATTGTTCTTGGAAGAGGAAATCTAATAAAAGTACGGAAAGTGAGCTTAGGAAACACTTCAGAAGTTTTTCATCAAAGGTCTCATATTACGGTACATAACATTCTGAACCATTAATGCGATTTGAACTCTGAAGTTCGTAGTATGACTTAGTTTATAGAAGGAGATGGAAGGGGATAGATGTAAGACTTATATTGGGAGGTTTTAACTATAGTTTAATTCTATTTATACGATTTAATCTCTGAACTTCGTCGTACGGTTTAGTTTATAAAGGTTGATTAAGAGGGAATAGATGAAAGACTTTATTGGAGAGGTTTTACCTATAGTTTTAATCTATTAGATCATATTATAGACCTATGTACAGTAATATATTATCTTTGCTATGAGTTCCAAAAATTTCGTAGGCCTCTACGTATAGTGTTCATCAGCACCGACAGGTGTCACTAGCATACACGATCGGCTGTTTCAGATCGAAAACTGGAAATGCCTAACGTATTAAGAAAGAAAAGACTCCGATCGATGGATAGAGACATTCAGCTTTTATGGACAGCGAAACAACAAGTTCTTGTTTTTAGGTAGGCACTTGGATATTACGTCTGCACGTTCTAAGTGCATCTAAATGAGGATCAATTTTCAATTTATTTCCCAACAATTGTTTGTAAGGCCTTATTTGTCATAAGACGGCTCTGCATAAAGCAGTTTGTACACGTATCTGACTTCTATTAGACTAAAATATTATTGCTTTTTCTTGAATATCAATAAATGGAATTCCCAGGATTCGATCAAACGCAACCATGTGAAGTACAACAAGCAACTCTGAAATAGATCAAAGGATGGATAATTGTAGTATCAACGACTTTTTCATTTACTTTCTTCTATTTTTCCAAAGCCTCCAACATTAAATATTCTCCGCCATTTTCTTGCTCGCAATAATACAGCAATCTCCTTGAACAAATTTCAATAATTTCCGTCAGGTCTTTATGATCAAATATTTCCGGCCACGAGGGTGTGGTGTTATGCTAGTGTTTGTGTGTGTGGGTACACACTTTTTTATTTGCACAGATTCCGGCTATGTCTGTGCAAATTGACAAATATGACCACAATGAAAGTAAGAAAAAAATAAACACGCCTAAAGTGCAACCAATGAACATTGTGCGAGGCAGCCAGCCGCCGGCAGGAGGTCAACGAAAGTGAAGTGGGGAGTTATGTAAAGGAAATGATGCACATTTGTGTGAAGCTTTTTTGTTGTTTTAGTGTCATGCATTGTGTAAATACGGGCCAGTCAGATAAATAGTCGGTCGTAAATACACATGTACACACCCACACAGACACACTTGAGTACTCAGCTCAACACAAAAAACTAAACGGTTGTCTGAGCTCACTCACACTGCGTCAAGTATTAGGCAATCGTACAAAATGACACGCAAGTCGACAAATTGATGAGCAAATAGACAGACGTATGGACGAACGAATAGCAAATAGAAAACCGAAACTGTTGGACGAAGTGCGGTTGGGTGTGGAGTGTGGCGGTGTGGAGCCACATTTAAGTGGACAGTCGTGCAGTCTGTGGGAAAAGCGCAAGCGAGTGTTGATCCACATGACTATATATATGTGTATATATTTATATAAATGCCATTCAGAGTCCATTGCCTGCATTCAAGTCTCATCAGACACAGTTAACCTGCGGCCTTCTCATTGTCAGCGATGAGTTTTCAGTTTTCCAACAATACTATTACGCAATGTATGTGTCATGTAATCAGCCTGTCGGCTTAGTCAAACGAACTGTTAGCAAATAATGTACATACATACATTCCAACGCTTGTGGCGGCAGTTATCATTAAATACCGACCAAATGCTCAATGTTGACTCACCCAAGACTCCCACCACTTTGTTAGCGGCGGCACATATCCACCTCAGTCTCAGCCTGTAATTCATTTGCTCATTTTTCGTAAATCATTCTGCAACTATTTAGCAAAGTGTTTGTTTGTGTGGCTGTCAATATATAAATATTGTGTGTGCGCCAGTCATTTCGACTTCCTGTTGTCACTGATGAAATTACATAAAATATTTCACATACAAACATCTCTTTATTGTTCTCATTGTTGTTGCCTCTTTCACTTTGTTGTTCTTGCTGTTGTATGTGTATACTTATTCGCACATTTGTCCAAATCAAATGCTGTGTAAATATTTGTGCTGTGCATATTTTTAGGCGCTGAAAATAAAGAAACTCGCATATCATTATCTGCGCGCCTAATTGCAGACTATATATTTTTGTAGACAAAAAAATCGTAGTTGCGTCGTCTAATATTATGACTGTGGTTTTGTTCATGTGACTGTAATTTGTTGCACTGGTGTTTGCTCATTTACTTCATTCAAATATTTATTTAACTTTGGTAATTTATTTGGATTTTTATGAGACATTTGGTTTATCAAGTTTTTAAATGCTAAATATAAATAGAAGCACTTTCAAGTCTGTGATTGTTTATTCCCAAGCCTTTACTGACATCCATTTCTTTTGGGCGTTCAAATTCATCTTACCGATGTTAAAGTGCTCATTTCATGACTACGAGCGGATACCCACCACAACAGATTCAACAATACTGGCATAATCCAGCATTTTATTCCTCAAAAAACTATTACTTGAGCGATCTACCCTTGTTTGAGTCGGTAAATCTTAAGCAATCGCCAAAAGAACCTTAACAATACTGCAAATCCTAAAAGTATGCAGAGTGAGCTAAGATGGACAAGAGGTGATTGGTTTTTGTACAACTCAGGATTTCTAACCTCATTCCATTTATAATTTAACTATATGTTCTCATAAATATATATATTCTCCTCCTAACCGCACTTCGGTTGCTTATCGAAAGGTCTCTAATCCATAAAGAAAGAGGTCGTCACAATAATATAGTTAATATCTGAACTGTTTCAACCACTCATTAGTTGAGCTGCACTTGCGAATTCAGCAACCGTTCATAGTTCGCACCTAATAGTTTGCGTGAGAAGGTTATTCCTTATTTAAGATTGCCGAAAAACATACGTTGATTGGTTTTCATGGCAATTTTTAAGAACTGAACTCCCTCTTTATAAAGAAAGAACTCCATTTTCATTAGGAAGATGAATATGAATCACATCATATGAATCACGGGGATATTGCTTACACCATTACTGTTGAGGCTAAGCGTAGTATTGGCTACCCAGTTTAACCCTTCTGTTATGTTAGGAAAAAATTATACATATAGTGTTTTGGGTCAATTTAATCCACTTATAAAAACTCCACTAATAACACGATTTTATTGAAAGAGTTCATATTTTTTTATTTGAATCAAGTTAAGTGTATGTTATTGTAGAAAATAGTTGAGATATGTATGTTTTAACGGCAATTTTCACATACTAAGCTGCTGTGTTCCTTGCAAACAAATTTTTGGCACGTACTACAAACAGCTGAATATTTGTTCGAATTTTTGTTATGATGACAGAGGAAACATCGCTGTCGTTTTTTGGTGGATTCATTTCTGGCAGAGCATAGAGCTGTGCAAAATATACTCGATTTCCGATAACTAGCTTTCTTTGTCGGCGTTTTTGATCGACTGATGTAATAATAAACGGTCATTTTTATTTACAATCTATCTACATTAAGATATTCAGTAAATTAGATCATATACATAAGTAAAATATAATTAACTTAGGTTATTAAATACATCCATCAAAAATTCATTTTCATTTACATTTTCATTCATTTTTTATTTTTTTTATTTATTTTTTTTGCCAGACTTAAATCTAAGAGAGTTTTACAGAAATTGTAAATCTAAGATATGAGAACGTTTTAGCCGTATAGTTTCATAAGTTGTATCTAACAGTCAAACAGCAATTGGGTTTATATGGTTTGAGAGACGTGCAAGATATCTAGCACTGTATTTTGGGATCTCATTTTTTATAAAGGGAATACCTAGGTCGTTTTGGATAGCTTCATGGTAACAAACCATGGGGCGTTAATAAGTGACCGCAATGTTTTTGATTGATAACGTTGCAAAATCTCTACATTAGTAAGTCCAAAGCTGTATGCCGTATGTCCATATGGGTTTGAGAATAGCTTTGTAGAGCCGTATTTTAATTTCTATGCTAAGTTGAGACTTTCGACCGAGCAACCAGTACATGCGTTTAGTTTTGATTTTTAATTGTTGTTGTTTAGCCTGAATATGACTTTTCCATGTAAGACGTCGATCTAAATGCATCCCTAAATATTTAACTTTGTCCCTAGTAGGAATCTGCTTATTATTTAAAAATACAGCAGGACACTCCTCTTTTCTTAATGCAAATGTGACATGAGTAGACTTTTCGGAGTTAACCTTTTCTTCCATTTGTTGAGCCAAACTTCCAGCATAGAGACGAAGCTTCTATAGGGGTACCACTAGAAGCGATAAACGCTGTGTCTTAAGCAAAAGTTGCTACCTCTATTTCGCGTAATGTGGGCATATCTGATGTAAATATTGTGTACAGGACTGGACCCAAAACACTACCCTGCGGTACACCAGCACTAATGCTGTAGATTTCTGATGAGGCATCCCGGTGCCTTACATAAAAGTGTCTGTCACTTAAATAAGATTTAAGCACTAAATAGTAATGTGCTGGCATTAGCCTTATTATTTTGAAGAGGAGTCCTGGATGCCATACTCTGTCAAAAGCTTTTTGAACGTCTAAGAAGGCTGCAGAACAGTATTTTTTTTCTTCCAGCGCATTTGAAATTACATTAGCCACCCTATGGCATTGTTCTGGCGTACCGCGTCTTATTCTGAACCCAAACTGATGTTCAGTTATGATTTTTTGATCCTCTATTACTGGTAACATTCTTTGCAAAAATATTCTGTCGAATATTTTCGAAAATGTTACCAGTAAGCTAATAGGGCGATATGACGTAAGACATATTTCAGGCTTATTTGGTTTTGGGACCATAACCACAGTAGCACATTTTCATTGTGTCGGGTAATGATTTATATTTAAAATAGCATTGTATATTAATGTGAGAAACTCGATAGCTTTTTCCGGAAAAATTTTAACAACTTTGCTATCAATGTATTCGTAGCCGGGTGTTTTACTATTATTTAATCTACGTACTTCCATAGCAACTTCGCTATTTGATATCTTGCTAATGGGGAGATCCATTTGACATGGAGATTCTAAAAAGTTTAGTATCTCTGTTTCATCACTACTAGTACCTAAGGAATTAGGTTGAAAAGTTTGGTAGAGATGTTTAGCAAAGGCCTCTGTTTTGACTTCATCACTCCTGCAAAATACACCATTTGAGTCCCTAACTGTTGCATTTCGTTTGGTTGGTCGTTTAATGTACTTGGTAGCTTTCCAGAGTCTGTGCTCATCGTTTTTAGTGGGTTCAAGGTTTTTAATAAATAAACTGAAGGATTCATTCTTCAGTTCGGATAGCTTTAATTTTAGTAGCTTGGTTCCTTTATTAAGTGCTTTCTTTTCAGCTGGGTATCTATTTAGCTGGCAGGCTTTTCTTAATCTTCTTTTTTCTTTAATAAGACCCAACACTTCAGCAGGACAGCCTGGTAAACATTTTCATTATATGAAACAATTAAAGGCGAGTGATCTGAACTTAGTTCATTACTGTCTTGAATAATTAACTTATGTCTGGGTAAACCAGAGTATATCACAAAATCGAGAAGATCCGGATTTTTTCTTGGCTCCCTTGGCCAATATGTTGGAGTGCCTGTTGATAAAATGGAAAAATTTCTTTGGGTAATACATTTTTCAAGTTCTCTGCCCCTTGGATTTATGATCCTAGAGCCACACCAAGGGTGCTTTGCATTGAAGTCCCCACCTGCCAAAAATTTTGAATCAAACTGTCTAAAAATATCAACGTATTGGTCTGTTTTACGGTTAAATCTTGGGGGAAAGTATACAGAGTAAATTGGTAGCTCATGGTTATCACATTTAACTTTTACTCCTTCTGCTTGTAGATATTGTTCTCTAACTTCTTCCAGACATTCATATTTGATTCTGGATTTGATTAAAATGGCGGAACCCCCATGGGCTCTGTTATGTGGATGGTTTGCACATATAAGATCATAACCGATGATTTTGAAGTACGATTTAGTTGTGAAATGGGTTTCAGACACTAAGAAAATGTCTATATTGTTTGTATTTAGGAATATTTTTACTTCCTCGGTATGATTAGTCAGACCATTGGCGTTCCAAATAGCTATTCGGAGACCTACTTGCATAATTTTTCCAAAAGAATGGACATCATTTTAAACAGACTTTGAGTAAGCTCAAGCTGTTTAGAAAGTAAGGTTTCAATTTTTTCAAGAACGTTGTTTTCTGAATTAAAATTACTTTGAACACATTGGGTATATGATATATTTGGGTTGGCATACACATTTTCTGGTTGTTTATAATTATTCAGTTGGGGGAAATTATGAGGGGCATAGGAGTATGATGGGAAATTGTTTCTTTTATCAGTCATATTAGATTTTTTGGCAAGGTTTTGGTACACCTTGCATCGCTTGTAATTTGCTGGGTGGTTTTGTAAACAATTAATGCATTTTGCAGGCGTATCTTTACTTTTAACGCATTCAGCTGTTGCATGGTCCAGACCACACTTCACACACCTGTACAATTTTGTACAATATGATTTGGTATGCCCAAACTCTTGACAGCGATGGCATTGTACAACATCATTTACCTTTTTTGGAGGGTCAACCTTAACAATAGCGTTTCCAAGATATTTTAAATTAAAGATATTTTTATTGTCATTGCTTGGTTCTAAATCGACAAAATGCATGCATAAAGGCATATTCGTAAATCTACTTCGTATATTGCTAACGTTCCTAACCTTAAAACCCAACGCTTATATTTCTTTTTTTATATCATCTTATTCGTTTTTGATCAATAGTGGGAGAGCCTGATTGAGGTCTTTTATTAGTCACAGTTTGCCATTGCATTGTGTTATCACTTTCTTTTCTCAATTCATTAGCAGAACTGACATTTTTGTTGAATTATTTAATAACTCAGCATTTGGGTTTGTTGTTTGTGTTAAAAGAGCTCTTGACTCATTATTAATTAATGTTGTTCTCTTCATCGAGTGACCTTGCTCAAAAGGTGAGCACTGGTCACTCATTTATGTATTCACGTGGTCGATTTAATTGATAAAGTTTTATGAATAGAGTTTTACTTTGAAATAAGAGTTATTATTGAAGTAGAAACACAGGGAAATTAAAAACAGTTTTCTTTGCAAATTGTTTATTGATTTATTGTAAATAATATTTTTTTTTTTTTTAGATCTTAGGCCCACAAATATTAGTACTAGTGTTTACTATCGGCTCATCGAAGTCAATTGGCTTTGTAAACTACTAAGTTGGCATCGGTTTTGTTAATGGCGTACTCCGAGCTCTTGAGGATTCAAAACTTAACCTTAAAATTTATTCTGTGCAAACTAAGGTGGAGCCAAACCACTGACCCATGGCTTTGAGTATGATTATGCGTCTTAGTCTTACCGGGAACTTTTCAAGGCAACGCATATCTTAATTAGTATGCAATGCAATATACAGTTATCTATATTTTCAAAGCTTCTACTTCTAGGGTTCTGATACATTGCATTCCATTCTCGGAGTGGCTCAGCAAAAACAACTTATGAACTTTTTTATTAAGTCTTCTTTAAAAACTTGAGTAAATTACATAATAAGCAAATGTTTGTACCATTTTTTAACAATTTACCACATTTTTTCCATTACTCCCGCTGTACAAACCTCTGACTTTTCTCTCCTCGCCACTTCTCTTACCCGTTAGTTAACTGTAACAGCTGCTCGGTCAGTTACCATAACATATATTTATTTCACTTTATTCTACATCTTCTTTGGCATCTTGGACTTGACTACATACTTGACTCTCTACTAGCACTACTAACCCTTTGCCACGCCGCAGCCTCTCAACTTCACTAATTTCCACCATTTTTGCTAGTTAACCAAATGAAAATATTGTTTTGACCTAAAAAGTGAATTATGAATGAAAATATGAATCCTTGTTATTACTCGTGTTGTTGTTGTTGTTGATCATACTGTTACTAGAGTACTGCTTCTACGCCACTTCCTACTAGCTTTCTTGCTGTTGGCTAAAGCAGTCGAGTGCGAGAAATTTCACAGTGCAAAGGCAACACTTGCCGTACACAAGCAAATGAATGAATGAATGTATGAGTGAGTGAATGAACGAATGAAGCAAAGGTAAGGCGAGTTAAGCTTTAAGCTTTGCCGCTAAAGTGGCACTTGTGCTAGTAACCAACTAAGTAATTGTGTACTACTTACGCACACTACCAGCCACTTCAAGTTACAAAAGTGTGAAGTGTGTTTATATGCGTACGAGGTTGGTGTGAGATTTCGGTAAATTTTTGTTGTTTTTGTAGCTCCTTATACCTTTTTTAAAACAGTTTTTTTGTTCAATGTACCAAAGTTTCTATAAAATGTTAATTGTTTTAATTATTTATTTGAACCGTTTCCAAATTTCGGCCTCCGAGTTCATTCGGTAGTTTTGACTCAAGGAAATCGTTACAAAATATAAATCTGGAGACCAGCCTGGATGACGATTCCTACATTAATGATTGCAGACTTGTAACTCAGTCTTAGAACCGTGCTTGAGCTTCTGGAAGTAATTTGTCCTTGAATGAAGTTCTCATAAGTGCTTTAAGAGTAAGCGGTTTAAACAGTGAAATATCCAAAGAATAAGTTCGAAGCTGGACCAAAGGTCCTACAAAGGATCATTCCTTCATTCGGAAATACAGTAGTCTTTTGATAAAATAGCTCATTGTGGTCTACTATGCTGTACCCTTCTTTATTACTTTTGAATATGTCTTGGCGTCTGGAAAAGGTCTTATAAAGACAGTTAAATCTCAACTCCTTTCAAACTGGCTTTATGTAAAACTGCTTAACTCAAAGTGTGGATCGTAATTATTGACAACGAATTCTTTATAAACCTCAAACACCTCACGGATATAAAGCATAGAGCTCGGTGGATATAGGCGATCTGACTATTCCATTCTATATTTTTTCGAACACTTCTATGTTGTCTGGTCTTGGAGATGTGAGCTTCACACGGGCTGGTCCTCTTTGCCTTATCTGCACTTTCATTTATAACCTAAGAGGTCAACTAGTTCATAACTAACTTCCTAGTTTCAGCTTCTCAATATACATAGAGCTCACACCACATTCAGGCTAATGGTTTTGATTTAATCTTCAAGCCTTCCATTCTCGGGATTGTTATGACATTCTTATAGCGCAATGATGATTTTATCTATCGAATATAAGAGTAAGAACTTGGTGTGAAAATCTAGTTGATGCATTGCAAACAGTATGTGACCCGTTCGGCGTCACCCGCGCCCTGTATCACCAGATCCAAGCCTTACCTACCACACGAGCTTATCAAACAACTCTCGTATTTACAGTCACATCTCCATAACTGTATTTTTGTTAGCACTCACTTATGTATAGTCAAATGTTCGTTTTGTTGTTACTTTTGTACTTTTGTTACAATAGAGTTGTACGCCGAAGTTTGTATGCCCTCTTCACCTCTCTTTCTCTTATTTTCTCTTCCTCCTCTTCCACACTTGCCACTCCTTATTCTCCCGTATTCGTGTGAATTGCTTGGTTTCCGTTCGCTTCAACTGTTTGGTCAGTAGTTTCGGTCGGTCGGTCAACTTGGCACATAATTTTCGGTATTAAGCGTGAACAGATTTATGTGCGTATAACTCAAATTTATGTTTTAGCCGAAAACGTAGTTCACGTTACGAAATTAATCGTTTCGTTGAATTAAAGTTTTTCGAAAATAGTAAAGGAGAATGTTTAAGTTTAAATTGACTTTATAAGTGAAATGAAGAAATATAATAATTTTTACAAATGAGGTATTTTCAAATATCTCAAAGATAACTAGGTGAAAAAGATTTGGTCAAAAAACTACAGACTTTCAAGTTCTAATGGGTCAATAATTTGTAGAATATCAAAACGCTTCGTAAAATCCTTGACGACCTGTTGATCTATATCTCGAAACTTTGGCATCACAAAGCTCCGGTAAGTACCAACTATTAAAGTGCGATCTACGTAATCTCAGAATACTTTATTTAAAAAGGACTTATGTGAAATATTTTTAAATAAAACACTGCATTAGTAAATTATAATTACAAGCTATGCAAAGGATTCAACAAATTTTAGACGTAAAAATATTTTTTCAGGGTTGCCACATGTTTGATATTTTTTAAATTAAAATTAAGTTTTGGTATCACAACGGAACGGTAAGGACCAGCTGTCAAAGTGCGGTCCCCATAATCTCAGTATACAAGAACCAAAAATTTAAAAGGTTGCCACTTGTTTGAAATATTTTTAACCAACAATTTTTGAAAGAAATATGATTAATTAATTTTACGAATGATACAACAAATGTTAAAAGTAAAAATATTTGTAGAGGGTTGCCACATGTTCGATTTTTATTTAAGAAAAAACGCCAAAAAAATTGGTACTACGCAAAGAGGTTGGAGAAAGCTTACAGTAGGAAATATTTTGTGTACAGGGTTGCCACCTATTTAAAAAATGAATTCATTAATATTTACAATATAATTAAGAAATTTTAGAAGGTGCCCAAAACGAAACAGGTTTGAGAAAAATTTTGTTGGAAGATATTTCTAAGGCAGGTTGGCGCCTTTTAAAATTTTGCTTTTAGGATGGTGTTATTGCTTTAGTATACTCCACGAGTAGAGCAATGAAATTGATAAAAATTTAAGCATAATGACAATATTCCCAACTTTAATTTCCTCATAGAAGCATATAAACTCAATCTAGCAGGAATTTCATAAGAATTCCACATATGACTTCCCCAGGGCTGAAAAGCTCCAAGCAGGATCGGCAATAACCGCTTCTCTACTTGCAAAGCAGGCACAGCTACATATGAAAATATTTCCAAAAGCTTGTGAGCATCTGACTTTCAGGCAAACGCATTTAATAAATATTCCACTGCCTACTTTACGGCGCCATATGGAGGGGAAAAAAGAAAGAGACAGGGTGATCGCTTTCAGCACTTCCGCTACGATTTTATGTGGGCGCACAGTTTCACACATAAAATATGCATGCAACACTTGTCGGTGCATACCAACAGGCGCAAAGGGCCAATCACTTATAACACACGCTCAAAATTGTTTATTTTTTTATGAGCCGTTGTATGTCTGTTTTCATTTGAATTCTTCTTCAACTGCACGCACTCGGCTCTTTAATTTCTCACTCACACATATGTATGTGTGTGTGTGCGTGGCATTTTTGTGTTTGCACACATGAAAAAGCAAGCAAAATATAAATTTTTGGTTTAACTTTTTTTTTGGCAACTCTGTGTATGTAAATATGTTTGTGTGTGATTGTCTGTTTTACATTGCATTTTTCAACGGTTAAATACACAGACATTTCATTGGGTTGGCATACTGACGCCTGCAAGTATGCAACAGTGGCTATTTTTGCCCATATATATGGCCACAGCGCTGCGCTGCATTTCCATCACTCATTCATTTATGCATACACTCATATATGCACAACAATATATACACATACATACTCGTACATTATTCATTGCCTTGTTTTTAAGCTGCTTGTGGAACTTCACACAATTTTGGGCGCACCAACATGTAATGCTCTCTTTTTGTTGGCGCGAAGGTGAGCGTTTAAGTGAAAAGTGAAAGGTCTATAGTGCGCTTTAATATTTAAAATATATATTTGCTGCGAATGCCGACCCAAAAGGATATTGCAAAAATACAATATATGGCTGAAAACAATAAAACAGAGGAAGTACCTTTGCCATCAGCAGACATTGCGGCAATTACAACAGCATGCGCTCAAATTAAAGTTCAGAGTGTGCACAAATAACGGATTTCATATGGTAGAGCAATAAAGTTGTAGAGTTGATATGGCGCGGGTTGAAAAACTACAAAAGATTTACAATGCAATTTTTGATTTTACTAAAATTGTCAAAATTATTATTCATTTTCTTCGAAAAGCTTCTAATCTTCGTTTTGTCTGGGTTCCTGTTTTACGAATATGGCCTAAATGTAGGCAACATTTTATTGCTGACACTAATTGAAGAAACATTATAGTTGAAACGTTGCCTACATTCAGGCATATTTTAGCAAAGATACACACCTCTGAGTCCCTGATGTCAAGTGTTAGAAGTATTATAATACAAGTGTCATACAGTTTAGAAGATGGAAATTCCTTTTCTGGTCAATTTGATATCCTCAAAATTACTGAATTGGTTTACCAATCAAAAGTTTCCTTGAAAATATGGTTGTTGTGATGAGTTTTAATATATTAATATTTAACAAATGTTTTGGTCTTAACCAACTAGGGATCATTGTGGAAAGCTTTTCACCAAAGGATAAAGGACACTCACATAAGTACTGTAAACTAACCAACCAACACCCAGACTTGGAGCATTTCATCGCTAAAGCTATTAGAGATGTGTATCTTTTCTGTGAGGAGTTAGAAGAAATTTTACATAGTAAAATAGGGGGTCTTAAATATATTTCTCCACAATGTTTTTAAAAATGTGTTTTTTCGATACTTTCTAAAAATATATTGTTCAGTTAGAAGTTTCACGTCTAATAGCCTTTTCACACAAAAGCTAATTGATCAATTAACCGGCCTTTGCTCGATTAAAACGCTGATTTAGTTCAATTTGCCATACAACATAAGAATCTAATTTTTTTACATTAATTTTTAATTGAATTTTAAACGACTTGAAAATGAAATGCAACTCTGCAACAAAGACAGTAAATGGAATAATATTGACGTTCTTGGACTGTGAATTGTTGTTCACGCTTCACGACGGTAGATGTCGCTGCTGGATATAAATAAAAAATAGCAATCAGCTGATGATACTTAACCACTTCTTATGAAAAACAAAAACAACAAGTAAGGAAAGGCTAAGTTCGGGTGCGACCGAACATTTTATACTCTCGCAATTTATTGCTATATTTTTATTAAGATAACACACAATTTGACTAATATATTCGGCATAAAGTCCAATAGAAAAACGAAAATCATCATATATGGTATATGAGGGCTGATGAATTCCTAAACCAATTTCATTAATTTTCCCCACCAAGCTACACTATATGCAAAACTATATGCTCACTTAATTTTGCTAAGATATCTCACATATTAACCGATCAGATGGAATTCAGAATTGAGTTATATAGGAAGTTGACATGTTTGTGAACCGATTTCGCCCATATTCTACCCGTGTCATCAGGGTGTTAAAAAAGTGTTATATACCGAATTTCATTGAAATCGGTCGAGTAGTTCCTGAGATATGGTTTTTGACCCATAAGTGGGCGAGTACACGCCCGTTTTCCATTTTGTAAAAAAATCTGAGTGCATTTGCCATTTCTCATGTAAAATTTAGTGTTTCTGACGTTTTTCGTTACTGAGTAAACTCACTTTTAGTAATTTTCAACCTAACCTTTATATGGGAGGTGGGCGTGGTTATTATCCGATTTCTTTCATTTTTGGACTGTATAAGGAAATAGCTAAAAGAAACGACTACAGAAAGTTCGGTTTATATAGCTTAATTGGTTTGCAAGATATATACAAAAAACATATTTGAGGTCGGGGCCACGCCCACTTGAAAAAAATATGCCCCTCCTTAATGTCACCCTCTGTTCCAAATTTTACTTCCGTAACTTTATTTATGGCTTAGTTATGACACTTTATGTGTTTTCGGTTTTCGCCTTTTTGTGGGCGTGGCAGTTTATCGATTTCGAAAGCAACCTCCTCAGGGCACCAAGGAATATGTGTTCCAAGTTTCATTAAGATATCTCAATTTCTACTCAAGTTATAGCTTGCACGGTCAGACGGTCAGACGGACAGATATCCGGATTTCAACTTCACTCGTCATCCAGATCATTTATATACATATGTATATATAACTCCATATCTAACTCTTTTATTTCTGGGTGATACAAACAACCGTTGTGTGAACAAAACTATAAAACTCTTGTGCAACATGTTGCGAGAGTATAAAAATGTGTAACAGCTGCTCGATTATCGCGTAACCGGCAATGTGAAGGACTGGTTTCTCAATCAATATTTTAATTGATCAATTAATTTGGCTGTGTAAAAAGGATATAAGCTTCATCTTCAGTCGAATACAGTCCTTGTATTTTTTTAAAGACTAACTGAAAGATTTTTGAATCATTCCAAGACTGCTATGAAAATATAGCTCAGATTTCCATATGGCTACTGTCCTTAAAGCTTTTCCACTTTCCCATTTCACTTTTCTACTTTATTCGTATATGCAACTGTACTTATTTACGCATACCTCACTTCTGTGTACATTTTATAATTACGAATAGCGCTTTACTTCATTATTCCACCCCCTGAAGCGCGAAAGAATGAAAATAAAAGGATACACAACGGCATTTTTTCCTTCATAGTCTTTAGAAGAAAAAGTGAAAATTTCCTACGTCAATGTCAAAGTTGTCGGGTCGCCTGAGTATTTACTTATGTACCTAGCATACACAGACTCATACACACGCACAAAGCGTGTTTCTATTTCCATTGTTTTTATTTACCTACACAAACAAATAAGAAATAAGCGCTATGCATGTGTGTAAACACTGAGTTTTTTATTCAACTCATATATATAATACATATTTACATAAGAGCACACATGTATTTGTTTTACTTATAATGGCTCACTACCCGTACGCAGACTCATTACTTTTATACTTAGCCCGTGAGCAACATTTTTAATTACAAGTATTTACTATTTGCATACATATTATGGCATATAAAGGTGTGAGGGTATAGCGTGTGTGGAGCAAAGTGAAAGCTTATCAACTGCGTGACACACATATAATCACCTTGTCAGGCAGTTAGACTAATTGTCTAGCTCATTGTTAATGTTGCATTACTTGCCATTGTTGGCGAGTAAAGGTATGCTTGTATTTTTGAATAATATGAATTTCAGTATACATTTGTTATTATTAAAGTTATATATACAGGTTTATTTGCAGCATTTAGTGAACATTTTTAAACTACAAACCTTAGATAATAAAATTTGTGTATTTTTTTATCTCGTTATATGACCAGTATTGCATTCCATAGCATATTTTAAGGCGCTTAGAGCAAAACTTAATAAATCGATAGTTTGTCAACGGATTTTAGTGTTTGAAGAAAAACACATATGTAGTTATATAATAATACTCGTTAGAGCCAATGCCACACTAAAATTAAATTATATATTTTAAAAATACAATTGCGTCCGAAAGTTGCCAAATACAGTTGTTTACTAAATATATATACATATATTTTAACTAATTTAAGTTTATAGCACTAAACTAGTTTAATATTACACAACAAATATTTATAATATTACATAACTAGTTTTATATTGGGAAATTGATTAAAATATTGTCAGTTTGAGCTTTGAGCTGTAGGCTTTTGTGAAATGTCGAGACAAAAATAGTGTTTGCTTTTATAAGTACATGGATTATATATTAAATTTTTATGCCTCTTGAAATTCTTATGATCTAATACTAGCCATGAAAGCTCAAAAAAGCTTAAAGCTAACTTGCATGCCCCACTAAAAATAAGAGCTCACTGATTGAGTAATGTAATGAAAGACTAACTAGGTTATGATCAGTATAGAATATCGTACAATAAAGCATATCAAATCTCAACCTAAACTTGAATTTTTTAAGTTTTGGACATAAAAGCTTTTGATTTACATTAACGACAAATTCTAATTTAAGTAAGTCGAAAATAAGTTTATTTTTAACATACATTTTATTTGTAATATACTTCAGTCATCGGTCAGGCTTAAAGTATAGTATAAAGCTTAAAGCTTTAGATGACAAACTTTTCATGATATCTGGAAGTTTAAAACACCTTTTATAGCGTTGGTAGACAGCCAAATTAATTGATCAATCAATCCGATCAGCTGTTATACATTTTTGTTTTTGCTTTTCATAAGAAGTTGGTAAGTTTCATCAGCTGATTAATATTTTTAGCAGCGACATCTACAGTAGCTTTTTTTATCAAAAAATTCAGCCAATCTCAGACAAAGAATCTATATCGTACGTCTTTGATGCAGAGTTGCATTTCATTTTCAAGTCGATTAATATTAAAATTAAAATAATTGTAGATTTTATTTTGTACGGTAAATCGATCTTAGTAAGCGTTTTAATCAAGCAGAGGCCGTTAATTGATCAATTAGCTCCTGTATAAAAACGCTATTATGCTTTATACAACTAGATTGGACGATCACTGAGATGACTCAGTTAATTATGAGCTTTGTTGTTGAAAGAGTCTTAAGTGCTTCTTCCGAAAAGTTAAAGTAAAAATTAAGCTTGTGGTATAAGTATTAAGTATTGATAATGTCGAGAACAAGGTTTATTAAAAGATTGATATTCCCATTAAGATTATGCTTTAGTTCAGTGTTCAGTTTAGTGTTAAGGTTACGTTTAGTGTTCTAAATGAGGTTGGGTTTAAGGTTATGGTAAAGCTAAAAGGAAATGTTGATGTTACGGTTAAGATTAGGTTTAATTTCAGTGTTAAGTTTAAGTTTAAGTTTACCGTTAAGGTTACAGTCAACATAAGTTTTCTAATTGAGGCAAATACAAAAGCTTTATGTTTAAGGTTTAAAGTTAAGGGTTATGTTAAAATAAAACTTAAGGCTGGGACTAGACTAGACTTCAGAAATACAAATAAGGTTATGGTTACAGTTAATATTAGATGTATTTCTTAGGTGGAGGTGGCTTTAGGGGTTCACTTACACATAAAGAACACAATAAGATTTCGTATTATGCCAAAATGAAGAGTAGCAGATTATTTAATATAGAGATAAGGTTAATATGAAGCTTAATTAAGTTACACATCATTATTAAATTTAAATTTATTTATTTTAGTATAATTTTGTATATTTTTCATCAAAATTTCACTTCTTCTCAACTTAAAGTACCACACCAGCCAACAAAATTAAGAAAATATTCAAACAATTTCTCTCTACCTCCGTCACCACTTTAGTACACTAAATATCTTATAAATTCTCCAATAATTTTCGGACGCTAATGACCGTTAAATGAAGTTAAAAGGCAATAAAATAAATTGCGAACGCAAAACAAGATAACAAAAATTAGACAGACAACTTAAAAGCGGTCAACGCAGGTCACTTTGTCGCCAAAGTGGAACAAAAAAGTACTTTGCACGCTGATTGCGCCTAAAATTATGTTACGAAAGCGTAAAGAAAAAAATACAGCACAAAAGACGAGCTACTTTAGGCGTTGCCATTAAAAAATGTGCATAACTTCTCATCTCAACGGCGCGGAGTTGCTTCCTTTCTACTTTACAGTCGAAGAATAAAAGGGGTGGTGGGGTTAGCGCTGGTTTTCAAGACTGCTACAGGCATTTTTTTACGGAGTTTGCTTTAAAATTTTGCGGGCAATAATTTGAAACGTCAACGCACTCACGCCCATATAGTGTGACTTGAAGAAAAAAATATAAAAATAATATTAAAAAACAAAAAACTAAACAAATAAATAAAAGAAAAAGGTCATAGAAAATTGTGTTCTCTTCTGCTTTTGCTCCAAAGCTCTTTAATTTGCGGTTAGTAACCGCACAGCGACGAACCGGCGATAAAAACATAAAATGAGCAAATGTCGAGCGCTGTGTGTATGTGCCAGTCACCGAAATGTCAAGTCGCACGTTTCAACGCCATAAAGTAGACGCGCAATTTTGCATTTCACTCCCCTCCCACACCACAAATTTACTTTTCACATTGCTATTACATTCCTTTTCATTACATAACTGCTAAACTTTCACACTTCGCCCTTCCGTTGTTGCTTTTTAGCTAATTTCACTACTTCTGACTACCTTCTAGCGCACAGTGTATAGCCTACTTTTAGGCGCACTCACAAGGAATTCAGCTTTTTTTCTCCCGCACATTTTTGACTTTTTAAAGAAGAACAAAATTTCATTGCACATTAGATAAATTGTTGAACTTTTCGTGTGTGAGTCAAAGTGATATCATTTTTCTGTATGAAGGTGCAGTACTTGTTGTTAGCAAAAATATTTGGTTGTGCATTAAATTTTAAAAGGATAAGGTTTTTGGTATATTGAATATATAAGTATGTGTGCATCCTGCTGATGGTTTAAATTTACATGGAAGTATAAAACTATGTCAGCCTAAAGGTATGCTAAGTTTAATTATTATATTTTAAATTTTATGTTGAGAGTTTAATTGCTTTTTTTTTGTCAAAAAATAGGTATCAACTATCGATTAGTGGATTTTATTCAAAGACTTACTTAAATGATGGACTTAGTCATATGTCTTGCAGAAGAGTCAGAGGCTTAACAAAATCATTTGCACAACATTAAGAGCCTTTTGATATTTAATTGGCTTCCTCCGGCGGGTACTGCATCGAATACTTTCAGAGCTGGAGCACTTTCATCCATTCAAGCAACATGACCTAGCCAGCGTAGCCGCTGTTTTTTTATTCGCTGGACTATGTCTATGTCGTCGAATAACACATACAGCTCATCGTTCCATTCGCCGTTGCCAATGTTTAAGGGACCATAAATCTTCCGCAAAACCTTTCTCTCGAAAACTCCTAGTGCCATCTCATCGGGTGTTGACATCGTCCTCGAGAATGATGAGAGACTTGTAGAGTTTGGTTTTTGTTCGCCGAGAGAGGACTTTACTTTTCAATTGCCTACTTAGTCCATAATAGCACCTGTTGGCAAGAGTTATTCTGCGTTGGATTTCCAGGCTGACATTGTTATTGCTGTTAATGCTGGTTCCCAGGTAGACGAAATTATCTACAACTTCAAAGTTATGACTGTCAACAGTGACGTGGGAGCCAAGACGCGAATGCGCTGACTGTTTGTTTGATGACAGGAGATATTTCTTTTGAAATTCTATTTGAATAGCTCTGCCGGTAATCCATCGGCCCCCGCCGCCTTATTTTTTTCAAGCGGGTAATTGCTATTCGCACCGTGAAGAAATGGTCGCGCAATGGAACGTCTGCTCCATCGTCGTCGATTGGGGAATCGGGTTCGCCATCTCCTGTTGTTGTACTTTCACTGCCATTCAGCAGGCTGGAGAAGTGTTCCCTCCACAAACTCAGTATACTCTGGTCATCAATAACTAGATCACCTCTGGGGGTCCTACAGGAGTGTGCTCCGGTCTTGAAACCTTCAGTTAGTCGCCGGATCTTTTCGTAAAATTTTCGAGCATTACCCCTGTCGGCCAACTTGTCAAGCTCTTCATACTCACGCATTTCGGCCTCTTTCTTTTTTTGTCTGCAAATGCGATCTCGCTTCCCTTTTCAGCTCTCGGTATCTTTCCCATCCCGCTCGTGTTGCGGTCGATCGCAACATTGCGAGGTAGGCAGTCTGTTTTCTCTCCACTGCGAGACGACAATCCTCGTCATACCAGCTGTTTTTTTGGCTTTTCCGAAAACCAATGGTTTCGGTTGCAGCTGTACGCAAGGAGTTTGATATGCCGTCCCACAGCTCCCTTATACCGAGATGCTGATGAGTGCTCTCAGAGAGCAGGAGTGCAAGTCGAGTAGAAAATCGTTCGTACACAGAGGCGGGTGCGTATTTTAGCTGCTACAAGGTAGTGGTCCGAGCCGATGTTGGGACCACGAAGCGTACGCACATCAGAAACACTGGAGACATGTCGTCCATCTATCACAACATGATTTGGTTGCGAGTGATTCGATCCGGGGACAGCCAAGTAGCTTGATGGATTTTCTTATGCTGGAATCTAGTACTACAGACGACCATATTTCGGGCCCCGGCGAAGTCGATCAGCCTCAGACCGTTTGGTGATGTTTCGTCATGGAGGCTGAATTTTCCGACTGTTGTGCCAAAGACACCATCTTTACCCACCCTAGCGTTGATATCGCCAAGCACGATTTTGACATCGTGGCGGGGGCAGCGCTCATAGATACGTTCTAGGCGCTCATAGAAGGTATCTTTGATCACTTCGTCCTTCTCTTCCGTCGGGGCGTGGGAGCAAATCAGCGATATGTTGAAGAACCTCGCTTTGATGCGTATTGTGGCTAGACGTTCATCCACCGGAGTGAATGCCAGGACTCGACGACGGAGTCTCTCTCCCACCACGAATCACACACCGAATTTGCGCTCCTTTATATGGCCGCTGTAGTAGATGCCACAAGGACCCCCCTCTTTCGTCCTTGTCCCGTCCATCGCATTTCTTGGATTGCGGTGATGTCAGCCTTTACTCTTACGAGGACATCAACCAGCTGGGCAGAGGCACCTTCCCAATTAAGGGTCCGGACATTCCAGGTGCATACCCTTATAACATTTGCAGTGGTCGTCATCAAGATTGGGGTCTCTCATCCAAGTCTGTTTTGTTCTTTTCATTGGGGTGGTGTTTTTATGTGGTGGGTCCCAAACCCTACGCACAACCGCATAAGCGGGTTTCGCCTTCTCACTTTAGCTCGCCTCCAAACGGATGTCTGTTGGCTACCCAGAGGATACTTGGTCTAAGACCGGAAGTCGTGAGCTGCTTGAGCCACATGTAAAAGAATCGTTCCTGGCCACTCCCAAGTGAATGACAGTCAGAAAATTTCCTCACTTACGTGAACTTCTACATATGACTCCATCCTCCATTTCAAACTCTTACCTCAGTCTAAAATAAAGAATAAATAATTGACTGAAATAAATGTCAAATGTTCATGCCAGATGAACACAACCCTGCATTGTCCTCTAAACTCGTCTAAATACGAATTAGAGGACAATGCAATAATGCACAACAGCGCTAACATAACCCGCGAATATAGAGAATAACAACACATGCGAGAAAGGAGAAGAACCCACGGACGGACAATACGGCGCCAAAACAATTCACCACGGATCAACCCAGATCTACAACAACAGCACCAGGCGATAACCCATCCAACCAACGCGGGATTACAACCCATACAACTGGTTATAAATATACGTCTAATATTACCTTAATATATACATACATATATATATATATATATGTATACTTATATATTAACACACTCACCCTTTTGTGTAAATACCACTAACAAATTGTATGTAATTTATACCCCACACACCCAAATACGTAAAACTTAAATTATATCAAAAAACTAATCATCTTATTTTATTTGGCACACCGGCAACTCAACGTCGAGTACTTCTACATCAAATGACAAGCGAGTAAACACGAATATCATTCGAACTTCATTTTTCTTCTTACAATACCATATTGGTATCGAGAGGTTGTGGTTATTACACAATTTTTACTCTCGTATTTTTGTAAATCAACGCTGAACGCGAGGTCATGTTAAGGATCAAGGGTTATGATGGATTCAAATGAGATCAACAAGGTCAAGTTTTGGGTCAAATGAGATAAAATTAGACGTCAAAGGTCAAGATAGGGATAACGCATGATTCAGCTGGTAATAAGGGACTTTAATTGGATAAAAGTGGGTATAGATAGCATCATGTACTTTAGCGCCCTAATTACAGAGAGAGAGAGAGGAAGAGAACATTTCTATACTATTTACACATGATATGAGATGTATTATTTGTCTTTCCATCACACGATGAGCTTTTAGCTTGTAGAGCATCATATGATGTGATAGCCAATAACAAACGTATTTTTTGACTAATTTGCTATTAAAGGAGCTTTTTATTTATTAAAACTCTTTAACTCGGATCTACGTAAACCTTCTTATTATCAATTAATTTATCATATGCGTTTTGGTCTAAAATGAAACTACAAAATTTTATATTCAAGTGATTTTCAATTAATATAAATTTCAGACCTAAAGCTATCGCAAGTTGTTAGTGTTAAGTTTTAAACAACCCATTGACATAGTGAAATATGAGAGTATTTACTGATTTACATAAATATACAGGTCATAATAATTTATGTCTGATTTTATGGTACTACAGTAAAACACCGGATTAATAACTTTACATTATAAAGAAATATTTATTCTCTTCTTAGGGGCCATCCATAAATTACGTCACACGAATTTAAGGACTTTTTAACCCCTCCCCCCCTCCTTGTCACAAGTTGTCACATTTTGAACTGACGCCATCTTTCCATCTTTTCCAACCTATAGGCCGTTCAGCCAGCGTCTTTACAAAGGTTACAGCTGTGGATTTTGCCTTCCTGAATACGAATTGGTTTGGGGATAGTCCACCGTCGACGACGATTGCCTTGTTTAGCCATTGGTATATGATCCGTTCCAAAACTTTTCCCGCGGGGTCTAACTTGCAAAGATGCCGGAAGTGGGATGGTTCTGTTATTGTTTTATTGGGTTCTGGCAGTAGTACAGCTCATCGTTCCATTGTCTGCGGTATTCAGCGTTGTCAATGTTCTGAGGACCATAAATCTTGCGCAGAACCTTTCTCTCGAAAATCCCAAGAGTCGTCTCATCAGATGTTGTCATCGTCCAAGCTTCAGCGCCATACATCCGGACGGGAATACTAAGTGACTTATAGAGTTTGATTTTGGTACGTCGAGAGAGGACTTCACTTTTCAATTGCCTACTCAGTCCAAAGTAGCACCTTTTGGCAAGAGTGATTCTGTGTTGGATTTCGAGGCTGGCATTGTTGGTGTTGCTAACGCTGGTTCCCAAGTAGACGAAACTATTTACAACTTCAAAGTTATGACTGTCAGTGACGTGGGAACCAAGTTGTTGCTTCCGATGATATCAATATCATCGGCGTACGCCTGCAGCTGTACACTCTTATAGAAGATTGTACCGTCTCTATTTAGCTCTGCACCTCGTATTATTTTTTCCAGCAATAGATTGAAGAAGTCGCACGATAGTGAGTCACCTTGTCTGAAGCCTCGTTTGGTATCGAACGACTCGCAGAGGTCCTTCCCGATCCTGACGGAGCTTTTGGTGTTGCTCAACGTCAACTTACACAACCGTATTAGTTTTGCGGGGATACCAAATTCAGACATAGCGGCATAGAGGGAGCTCCTATTCGTGCTATCGAAGGCAGCTTTAAAATCGATAAAAAGATGGTGAGTGTCGATTCTTCGCTCTCGGGTCTTTTACAAAATTTGGCGCGTGGTGAATATCTGGTCCATGGTGGAGTTTCCAGGTCTAAAGCCACACTGATAAGGTCCAATCAGTTCGTTGACGGTGGGCTTTGATCTTTCACACAATACGCTCGACAGGACCTTATATGCGATATTGAGGAGACTTATACCACGGTAGTTCACGCAGATTGTGGGGTCTTTTCCTTTACGATAATTAAAATAATATAATTTTCTAGTATTACGTTCGCTTTATTCAGGTTCCACTGTAACACAAACTAAGATGCAATTGTCTTAAATATATCTGTTAAGCGACCAGCATCACATAATCATAATATACATATGTATATTTCGAAGAAATAAATTACCTTAATTTGCAAAGCACTCCTGTGCGCCACAAAGTGAAAACGAATAATGTGCATACTTACTGCAGCAAACTATCATACTTATATATCTACTTATATACACACTTGCATAGAGTAAATAAGTCCGTTTGCCGCACGACATACACGGCGTATGAGTAACCTGCAAATGTGAAAGTACAATTCTGTGTAGCGACGAAGAGTTTCTTACACAGAAAGATACAAAAATACATTTGTGAAGTCAAATACGCATACATATATATACATCAATATACAGATATATGTAAATATACCCACATATACATATCACATGTCTCTCATCAACAGCAAGGAATATGCACAAATATGTAGCTCATTTCCGGTTGCTGTGCTAAAACTGTTATTGTTTTTTGGCACTGGCTTACTATTTGTATGCGTTACCACTGCACTGCTAGCCACATTTACTACTGTTGTGAATATTATTATTGTTGTTGTTGCCGTTGTGCTGCAGCTGACTTTTGACAAGGCAACTTTAGTTTGTCGGTTGTCGTCGTTGACTTGGAAAAGACAAAATGTTGCCGTCATGTAGCTGTTACACAAGTGTGCACACATAGCTAGATGCAGTATTGCATTCGATATACTTATATATTTACAGTTCTGTGTATTTATTTGCATCTATATCTGCATGTGCGCCTTTATATAATAATTGTGCCTGCTGTCAGCGGCATTTTCAATATCTATTAGCAAAATTTTTGCGACAAATGTGTGCCGTAAACGTGCTTACTGTAATTTTCGTAACAAAATGCAACAACACTCGTGCAGTGGTACATTGGAAAGCATTTACTGTTCGCCCAACTCTATTAATGAACTTTTCAATCTCCAACAAATAATGACTCAGTTGGTTGGTATTCTAGTTCGAGTTGTCACTTTACTATGGGGAAGTTGTAAATTTATATTTTTCAAAATTTCGGGATCACTAATTCGAGATACCGATTTTTCGGTATGCGTTTTTTAGATGTCATTTTGTTACGCTAACGAAATATTATGTGTTAAATATTGAAGGCAAATTTGCAATTTGAAATTTTTCAAAATTTCGATATTATCATTTCGGGATCCCGAGATTTCAGGATATTTTTATATGCTATTTGGGGCCGAAATTGAAATATTCTTGAAATAAATAAGGTAAAGGTGTAATTTTAATGTTTAAAATTTTCGGGATCATGAATTCGGGATCGTGATATTTCGGAATTAGCCTTTTATGCTTTTTTCTTGTGAAAGTCGCTAGGAATATGGAAAATTCAAATGAAAAACATGTTCGACAACAATCCCGAAATGTCAGAATTCAAAAATTTATCTGCAATTATATACCTTGATAAAGTAATTATTTTTTTACATGAATTAACAGCATGTAATTCAACCTACCACCCTCAGAATTACTTTACATCTCAAATATGCTGCCTACTTTTAGGCGTCATTACTCCCATTAAGTAAATTTCAGCAAATATACCACGTATTTCATTTTCATTTCGTTTTTTGTCTCTTCATTACTTTTTTTTTAACAACTCACGACATGTCAACGCATTTCCAATGCATTGCTGTTGCCTGACGCGAGTGCACATGTACACTCTTCTCCCTCGGCAAATGCAGAAAATGGCGAGAAATATGCAAAACATTAGTGCGTACATGTGTATAGATGTAATTTGTTTCACCGTTGAATGCAACTACTTACTGTGTTGCATGTGTGTTTTGTGCAAGGAATGTGAAGAAAAATTTATTTCCGCTCCAAATTGCACGCGTTTCCGTTGTTCGGTGGATGCAGTTGACTTTTAATTTGTAGCTCGCAACAGTTAATGTAGTTAATAAGTTGTGTGAGGAATGTGATTGGTTCTGGAATTTCAATTAGGATGCTTCCGGTACCTAGAACTAGGTTGGATCTCGATTTGATGCGAGATATATCGATATTCCCACTAATTGAGACTTGGTTGGACCTGGTTGTCATGCTTGATGAAAACCAGGGGTTCATATTTTTCGTAGTATATACCCATATTACAGACCCGCACCGAGGCCGATAAAAGCAACTAAGAGGGTCTGTCGTTCGACTTAATAATTGTTGTATCGGTGTTAAGATCTAGTCGTCATCACTTAGGTCTGTAGTTTTTAGATACTGGACCTTTGCTTTTGTCCGTCGTGTTGATAAAGACTTTATTGCAGGGACAGGCTTCAGAAACCCCTGTTTCGATATTATCATCGCTATCACTCTCTGATTCAGTTCCATTTTGTACTCCAGAACCCTTTATATTAGAACTTTAGGACTCGTTCTGAAAGCCGCGAGTTCAATTGCTTGCGAAACTCATTTTCTATTGTCAGTATTGTTGTTGTATTCTCTCATCAAATTTTTGTTCTCACTGTTGTAGCCAGCCAGCAACTTGTAGAACATTTTTGGTCATTCAAAAGTTTTAGTTTCAACACTAGTCTCTAGCCTCGCTTTTTCTTACTTTTCTCCCGTACAACGAAATTTGGTGCGGGCAACTTTTTTTCCGTCTAATTTCGAGCTTTCAACGCACACGTCGCCACTTGTGCGACATCAAAAGTTGACGGCGACAACAACACCAACAGCAAAAGTAACAGCTTAAAAGAAAGGCAATCAAGACGCCTGGCAAGCAGTCAAGTCAACAAGCTAGCAACTCCACACAGCCAACAGCAGCTCAACGGTCGTCCACCGACCGCCTCACGGCTAAGAAGTCGCAATGTTGCCGCAAGATGTGTAACTACCGGCAATCTTGTGTTGCTTACATAAATGTAAAGCAAAGTTTTGACACAGTTTTTGACTGGCAACATGGTCGCCGTTGGTCCGTCGTCGCTAGCTGCCGCGTCTATGTGACGCTCATCTCCACGGACGGCCTCGAGAATTTTAACAAGAAAAGTTTTGTAGCAATTTTGTACACTAATAACGAGTGAGGTGCTGCACGCCTAAGATGGTGGTGCGCTGTTGTTGTCAATATCTTGTCACCACGGCTACTATAATAGGTATTTGAAGTCAATATGGATTGTCTAAAGCAGCAACTTTTTGGTTCTTGTTTAGTAGAAATTGTGCGAAACAGTTTTTGAGTAGATTTTCGTCAACAATAGTCTGGTTTTAGACTCTTATTGTAACAAAAGCATATTTTATTGCCTACATTTTGGCGGTATTACTAAATATTGGGGATTGTCTTTACTAAAGTCGTCTTTCCAAAAAATATATGTATGTCCAGCAACGAACACCACATTTTAAAGCATTTAATTAATTAAAACAAAAATCTTTTGTTTCACAACACATATTTCATTATCATCCGCATAAGCCGAAAAGTATGCAATGTATTTTAAAACAATATTTTGTACGCTATAAATAAAGTGTATGTATGAAAAAGTTTCGTTGTAAATCAAAATAGCTTATCTGAATTCAAAAGCTTTGGATTTTTTGTAAATTCTTTTTGGTATTAATTAAATTGTTAAAGAGGATAACAGGAAATAAAGGGAATATCTTTAAAAATGTCTTATTTTAATTTTAAAGTGATTTGAGGATTGCATTGCAGCGCAGCATACTTTCGCGCTGGCACTAAATGTACTAAAAGCTGTCCGCCGGAGCTAGGAGCTATACACCTATATTTTATACATCCGATGTTCCTTCGTAGTCCACTCGTGACAGTTTCGTCTCTTGATTGAAGCTAAAATCTACAACGTTTTCTGTTTCAAATTCTTTCAAATAAGCGTTGTTTTCTCAGCCTCTACAGTGATCTTCTCTTTAAAATTTGCAAACTCGTAATAGATCTACTCTTCTCTCCGCTTTTATCTCGGTATTAGAATTAAGATGTTTTCTACTTTATATTTCAAAACCTTGGTGAGTTCACTATATCTCTACCACTTCCAGAATATGATTATATTTTAAGTTCGTTAACACTTGAACATTGTGTTGGAGATATGATTTCTCTCCAAAAAAACTCTAAGAGAAGCCCTAATAAACTTAATATTTGATAGAAGAAAAAATTATTAGTATTTTTCTTCATCTTATATATCAACCGTCTGCTTAATTTAAGATAGTACTTAGTAGTAAGAACTATCATACGTTGGACTTCCAGTCAGATAAGAAAAATGTTTCTGAGTGGCTCTGTTTCAACAATCTATTGACCCGAACCATAGATCCGCTCAGATTTCCGAAACGCACGACCGCTGGACTTACGAAACAGGAACGGATTCAGTTTTTTATCCTACCAAAGATCGTCAACGCATCAGCGTTCCTCAAAACTACTTGGGGATGGTATCAGCCGTTACAAACACAAGAACAGGTACTTGAAGCAAGGGATCCTATCTTGGACATAGTTTCTTAACATCAACTTCTGCCGCCATCAATATCTATACAATTTCTGATTTAGTTGAGATCCAACTTTTTATTCAAAAGGTCGTCGTACGAATGGAGTTTTAGTTTGGTTTAGAAATTGATTCTATCCATTGTCTGAAAATACTTACTGAAATTTTATTAAACTACATTGTTTTTTAAATTTTCTCCTTTCGCATTTTCTATATATCTCCATTAAAGTCCTACCAGATGTCTGTTGACATAAACCTACTCAGCTCCTATCCGTAATATTTCTTCAGTAACTGGTTTGACCAGTGGTCAAAACCTTGAAACCTTTGCTTGGAACATGAAGTCTAAAATCCTGCTGCGTCCATTGCTGATCAGCTGACTTAATTCCGTGTTGCTAACGAATCGCTAGCGAGTTCTTTTAAAATGGTTCGCTAATGAATATTTCTTCTTTTGTGTTGAACTTTTCTCTATATGGTTACATCCATTCCAATTCGACGCTAGATGAGCTTATCATAGAAGTACATATTTGCTATCGGATCATAAGTAGCTGTTGAATAAGCGGTTACACGTATTTTCACTGGATTCACAAACTTTTGTCAATACTATTGCCACTCAGATGTAATATTATTGCCAAAAATCCGGGTCTTTGTTCAGTTTGGACCACAACAATTAAGCTCCCTCAACGCGTTGCCTCGAACCAACCAACAGTAGCTAAAAACCGCAACAGCAAAAAAAAATATAGATTTTTGTTTGGGAAAAGAAATTTTAAACGAATTTTTACGCTAACCAAATGTTGACAGGGCAAAAAGTGCGCAGCACGTAATATTTCCAATTCCACAATGGGTGCATAAACAAAAGCGTCGAACTCGCAATGGACCCAACGGCGTTGTCGGTGTTGCGCTCAACCAAACGGATATGTCTGGCATTTAGGCATAGTCGATTGCATTCATTGGCGATTTTTGTGCTGCTGAGCTTTCTTTTTTATTTTTTTTTTTCGTTTTTTATTTGGTATCCATGTTTTAGAATGCTCGCTCGCCATTGTCATATTCAAAATAGCCGCGCTTAGCATAGCTTTTCAACTTGTTTGCCAGCCGGAGTTGTTTCATAAACTATGCAGCTTGTTGACAAACGCTGCAGCAGCCATTTTGATGCGCTATTGTTTTTGCTGTGGTATTTTTTTCCTTCCTTTCAGCTTGTTGTTAGAATTCTTCTTAATTCACACGATGATTTGTTGTACTCGGTTGCATAAAGAATTCGGGATTGTTTTAAGTTTTTTTGGGGGGTGAGAGAAATTGGTTCGAGAATTGTTTAATGGGTTTTATACTTCCTTTTATTCTCAGAAATTTAAATTCTCAATTTTTATGTTCTGTTAAATTTAAATTTAAAGCATCTAATTGCAATTACTCAATACTAAAAATCTAACAACAATCACTAACTCCACAATCTTAGCACCTCAATTACTCTGAACAACCATTTCAGTGACACTTAAATCACACTTCGTCCACACTGACTGCCTGCTAACACACATGCCTTTACTGCGACTGAGAGCGCAATAACCTCAAAATATGTGCTTTACTTGGTTCGTGCTGACACTCAACCTCGCCACTCTCCCCACTCACCGATTACGGCTGGGAGCCTGCATTGATCCAGCTAAGGCTCAAGTTGAGTGACCGTGTTAACAACGGAATTACATTTCCACATATCCACTTGACAACTTGTCGATTTCTGTTTTCATGTATTGCCATTTTATTTCGCTGCCTTTTCCGTTTCGCTGTGTGTTTGAGTTTGTGGATTGGTAGTTGCTTGAAAGTCACAAAGCTTGTTTGCAGTGTTCTAAATGAACACTTTTCTTCTATTCCATTAGAAGCTAATAGTTGTAGAACAATAATTGGACCTATTTGAGTTTACGTTGGAGATTCTTTCGGAATTTTCTGCATTTTGGATATTGCTTTCTTATCCTGGGTATTAAAGCTGGTCTCGAAAGTCATCTACTACCGTACGATTATTACACAAGATCGTCGACTTATCAAAAAGTGAACCTTGAAATATTAGCTCTTTACGAAGTCTTCGAATCTTCCATTAGAATTCAGCACAATTTGAGAACTTGTACCATAGTATTGAGACAGTCATTATAATTTTATTTTTTGCTGAATTAGTTCTGAATGCGCTGAATTTATAAATAAAATATTGAATATATATTCTTGTTATCACTGTGATTATATATGTGAAATCATTATTATGCTACATTTAACGAATATGTAATACTTGCAAGTATGGAGCTGAATTGCTTGCAAAGGTGCTGAATTCGTTAATATTAAAGTTTTTGAAACATTCAAAAAACAAAATTGTGCGTAAAAGCGCTGAGGCGATTACTTCATTGTTGCTTACAAATACTTTAAAGTTGCTGAATAACGCAGGAACTTTTAGCTAAAAATTATTATAAAAATATATAATAAATCGCCCAATTTTACGTTGAATTGTTGAAGGCAGCCAGTAAGAGCGCTGAAGAACAAAAATAATATTTGTTTTTAGTAAAAATTAATAAAAATCGTTAAGACTAGTACCAATAAAATTTTTCTGAAGACCTGAATCAATCTACGCTGAATTACTACAATTGAGCTGAATAATCAGCAAAATTATTTATTTCTATACGCTGTAGCTATTAACGTTTACCACTTAGTTTTTTTCTAAAGCTACAGTAACATAAACTCATTAAAAAACAAAATTGCTTAAGTTCATTTACTTGTCACTGCAACTAAACTCACTTAATGCATTAAGTATTCCCACAAACGATTAAACGCTTGTCCACATAGCCAAATGAAACTCTCAATCACGGCAATGAAAAAATTATAAGCTACACACTGCACAGCCAGCAGAAAGTAAACTGTGCAATTGTTGTGACTGAAATTGCACAGCGTCGAGATATCGTAGATCTATTGGTCCCCCGATAATTGTGTAACTACTTACACTACTACCTACAACAACAACAACTTTACTATGCAGTTGCCTCGAGAAGTAGATATTTGTATCTCTGTATGTGTGTGTGGCATGTTGCATGTTGCAAGTTGCCAGCTATCACTGCAACACTTGTCGCATGTCATTCAATGCCGATAAAGGGTATAGTATAACAACAGGCAACCAGGCAGCCAGTCAGCCATGCCACGCCATGACAGGATAATTGTCTACGCAAGGACCAGCAATACAAAGTATGTAATTGTGAAGTTAAGAGTATAAGGATGGCAAGTTGAAAGACGTTACACACAAAAATTACATAAAATAAGAGATTGCAGTGGGAAGTGGAGAGTTTGTAGTGAGTGTGCAGCATGTCCAGTGCTGCTGCTTTAGAAGTTTGAGTACTAGGGAATTTTGTTAGAGCGTAATAGTTGTGAAAGAGAGAGAAGGTCGGAGGGAGCAATTTATTCCCGCAATTTATATTGTGTGGGACAATCGATTTGGTGTTGCAATAAGGAAACAAAAAATGTATTACCACAACAACAGTAGCAATCATATTAGTGGTTACTATGAGCTTGCAAGGTAGTTAGTGAGAGGATATATATCTACTATATATATAACATAATATATAATATATGTATGTTCCACTGCGTTTCTGATACTCTTTACTTTAATAATTCACCCTCTACTCACATTTTGGCCCCACACCGTTATTAGTTGGGACGTGATAAATAAAATTGTCAAAAGCCACCGTGGCGTATGAGTAACCTCAAATGCTCGTTTGTTTTTGATTCGCTGAATTTACGCTGCAACAGGGGAATTTTCCATTTGATTAATTTCTATTGCAGTTGTGATTTATTTCAAATGAAATCGTGATCATAGAAATCAATAAAATTGTCAGCTATAGTTGTGGTTCATTTAAATTTATTATAGGAAAAGCGTTGATTAATGGCTAATAGTGGGAATCAGTGTGTTGGTATATGAGTAGTACGAGTCTTAACCTTAGACATAGATATAGACATAGACATAGACATAGACATAGACACAGACATAGACATAGACATAGACATAGACATAGACATAGACATAGACATAGACATAGACATAGACATAGACATAGACATAGACATAGACATAGACATAGACATAGACATGGACATAGACATATTAAATTAAAATATTTATTCAAAATAATTCTAAAACATATAAAATTGGAGCAGTTCTTTGAGTACTCGCCAGCCGAACTACGCCGCCAGCAGCTCTTCGCATAAATCAACGTCTTCCAGCTCCGCTAACGGTTATTGACATTGGAAGTAGAACAACTTTAAGAGACTCCTCGTTGTTGGCAAAATTGCATTTATTTATGCAGCTGCATATCAAACAGCAATAATTGTATTGTAGTTAAAGTTACTACAATCGAGAAAGCATAAAATAACAAAAACAATAAAATAAATATGATAAATAGAAAAATTATGTCTCCAAAGAAACTCCAATGGTAGAAAGCTACAGCATGCAGAGTAAATAAAAGCAAATTGAAGTGCACCGGTAGCGCAAAGCACCTACTAAAAGATTCAGCTCAACTAGCTATATTAAAAAGGAGCTTGTTTTCATAGTTGACGGTCGTCGTTGGAGCGCTCGCTGTTACCGCAATTGCCTAACGGCATAGTTGAGGAGGCGCAAGACCAGAAACAATTACATTACCGTTATTGTACTTAAACTCCACTTTGAAGTGGAGTAAATAGAGCAAGGAACTCGAAAAGGGAAGAGATTTTATTATATACCACTGAAATGTGAATTAGAGGAATAAAATATTTTAAATTAACAAATAAAAAAATTATGAAGCTTATTTGCAGAGGTAACCGGGTGAGCTTTGAAAATTTTACATAACGGACTGTAATTATGTCAGTAGAATGTAAGGTAAAGGAAACAATGGAAATGTCTAAAAAATAAAATACTCACTAATGTGAACTATGATATTTATAGACTCATTGAAATACACTTTCGAACACTTGAAAACACTTGAAAACATTAAGCAAAGGGCTAACATGTCAATATTAATGCCGAGATCTTGAATGAAAATTGTTTGTAGATAGCAAACAATTTCCAAGTATTTCGTTCGCTACTCAAAAAATTTGAATTTTCAACTGATTTATACAAGTTTTGAACCCTACTCTCAACACCTTTTGTCCTCTTAGTGGCTAAAGTGATGAGAAACTTTCTAAAAGATACCGCTAAAGATGCACCTCATTCGGGATTATACCCCGCTAGTTTTCTTACTATCCAGGACTTACTAGATGGGATACCTACGTAATAAAACCTTAACTCCGTCGCCTATAACTTATCATATTTCCATGCGAGACCACCTTTAGGAATTTCATCACAAATACAAACTTTAGCCGATTGGCTCTTCATCCAACAGTTACGAATCTTGTACTGTCTCAGCATTCCTTTGCCACACTTTTCTCTTTATTACAAATAGTGCCTTCAGCAATCCATTCTCTTACTCGATCTACTACATTTTCTGTAGTCAGTCTGTAACAGCCGTTTTCAGTGTGGTACTACGTCAAATAGTAATCAGTTTAGCCATGATTAGGCGCTACCCACTCATGTAGACCTTTCGAGGCATTGTCCCGCCTTTTCTGCCACTCCGTGAGAGTCGTTTATCCTTCCTGCATCTGGGTTCCACTCTCCCTTTGCTTTAAGATTTTTCAAAATTTCTTTTGAGCTTCAAAGCCAATATGTCTGGTGACATAAGAGGAGCCATAATTCCAATCGCCTCGTGTGATACTACCCGGAAAACGTAAGCATATGCCAGGTTATGTACTCATAAATTGTTACCCATCCGAAAATCCGAATGCCTAGAATATATACGGTAGTGTTCGGTAGAAGCGGAGATGACTGTTCATTTACTTTGAAATCTCACAAGACAGGTCGTTTAGGCTCTCTCCGTCTACGGGTTTAAGTCGTTTACTGTTTGAACTATTAGCGGTAGAGGCACGATTAGATCACATAGTATTTTTGGGTGGATAAGAGAGGGTGCTCGGTAAGTGGGATTTCAAATGAAACCTAGTAGCTAAAGTGTGAATGCATTTTCGAGATATTCAGCTAAAATGACATCACAATAAAGTTGGTATTACTAAAAATATTCGATTAATAAGTCAACATTACCCATTAATAAAAATATTTAAAAAATACCGTTAATATACATTTTAACTACATTTAACATGAAAAATATTATACAAACTCAGCTTTTCACTTTATTTTTCCAAAAACATCTGTCATTTCGAAAAATACTACACAAATAGCAACCACTTTACATGCCCTACATACGACTACAAAAACAATAACAAGTGCCATAAATAACAGTTACACCTGTTTTCCTACACCCAACTTGCTGTGGCTTCTAATGTAGAACAAAATTTTTATTTATTTCCACTATTTACAAACGCAATCATTTCAATATTAGAAGTAAAAAAGTGCAAAACATACAAAAATAATAAAAATAACAATACATATGCCAAAATGGTAGAGTGCAGGAAGCAAAAATTATGAAACAGTTTTTTAGAAGGGAAATTTATATTTACTATTTATTTAGATTTTAATAACTTTTTTTGTTGCTAACTATTGTTGCGAGCAACAATGAAATGTAAATATGAGAGCAGCTGTTACATGGAAACATTTTTGAAAAATGTAAAAGCAAAAACAGAAAAAATAAATGGCAGATGTAAAAAAAAATACAAACTCATGCTTATTTTGAAACCACCTATGTGGTTCAGCACTTGCTTGTATTGCATTAGTTGCATAAATTGCTGCACGCCTGAAAGTATGCTACTGTGCTATTTACCATTTATTTGCACAGACTTGCATAGTTTTGGTTGGCCTTCACTTTGCTGTGCTGCCCAAAATTGCCAAAAATTCATTTCAAATGTGTGAAAAAAATATATAAAAGTTTATATATATATCAAGTATATATATATCTAGAATATATATAGCACACATTTATATATCTCCACATTCACACATATTTATTTATTTCCCCTCCTCCCCCCGAACAGTGAAAGTTTTTAAATAATATTGCTTTAGAGTTTGCACCACAAACACACAGCATGGCAACCCTTCACTTTGTTGTTGTTACACTTGTGTGAAAAATGTTCAAATGTAATCATTTTTGAAGCATACTTTTAGGTGTGAATTGTTTTTTCTCCTCTTTCGCTTTTGTGTGGCAGCAATAACATAGCTTGGTTAAGTTTACAGAAAAAATAAAAAATAAAAAAAGCAAATACAACAAAGCCAAATTTAATGAAAAATTGTAAAACTAACGAAAATTTCAAAAATTGTAATAAATTTATAATGAATACATATTCTGTATTGTAATAAATAATGCCAGCAAGTGTTTGGCACAACTTTTTTGCACTTTTGTCTCTTTTGTTTTTGCCAAAAATATTAAAAAGGTAATCAAGTAGCTGGCAAAAAGTTAAATGAAATTTCATATATAGTTGCTCTCTATATATAGAAATAATTTTGCAAATAAATAAGCTCTGTTGCTCGCTTGTGCACTTAATATATGTGGCAGTTGTAGCAAGCTGTTAAGTGCGCTTTCATATTTTTGTTTATAAAATTTTCATAATTAGTTGCATTTAGCTGAAAAGTGATGCTCAAATGCAGCCATACAGTTTGTAGTGTGTTTTGTTAAAATTTATTTAAATTTAATTTATTAGTTCAGCTACACAAGCTCGCAGCTGTCAGAGGCCAAGGCTACCATACAATTGGTATAGATAATTTATGGAATAAATTACATAACAATTTATTTTATAAATGAAAATTCATAATTGGAAAAAGCCAAAAAACAAATTTTTAAAACCAAAATTGTAACCCTGTAACCCAGTATGTTGGAGAGTCTGCAAATATCAAAAATAAAACCAAGTTATAATGCTTCCAGTTAAAATTTTTTCGGCATAATTATTATTAATTATATATACGTTTTGTCAAGAAACAGTTTACGCATTGAAAATAAATACACTTTATCACTTTCCGCTGCAAAGTTTTTTACTTCTTACTTCAGTTCAACTTTTTTGTTGAATCAGGGATTGTTACATACAGTATTTAACGAGAATTGATGCAAAAAAGCTGCGAAAGCAATGCATAAACAAGCAACAAAAAACAAAAATCATTCAATTTTGTTAGTGTCAAGAAACACTTTACACACTTCGTGTTACACAATTAACCGTACTTTACCGTTAACTATTCTTTGTAAAGTCATTTTCAATGAATTTGTCAATTAGTTGGTGATTAATTTTTGCTTTTTTCATATCTAAAATACCCAATATTCAAGATCTCAAACATTTTTACCCCATTGGGGATTATGGGGCAATAATTGGACCTCTTTAAACTAAACCCTTTGCACGGCATATTAAAAAGACAATATTGGGTATTTTAGATATGAAAAAAGCAAAAATTAATCACCAACTAATTGACAAATTCATTGAAAATGACTTTACAAAGAATAGTTAACGGTAAAAGTAAACAGCAATGTTTTCTTTCACCCTCTAAATAGTGTATAATGGCTAAAATTTATCGGAAAATAAGGAAATTCTAGAACCAAAGCGAGGAAAAGGCTCTAAATTATAAATAAAAGGACAAGTACAGTGACTAATGTCTCGAAAACTTTACCAAATTCCACAAATTTCGATCAATGTTCTTACGAAAGAGTTCTAGGAAGAGTGCAACCTACAGATTTCTCATGAAACCGCGCCAAAACATGCAAGAAGATCTGCCCTCAAAAAAACTGCAAAAAACCGGTAATTTCGGTAATCCATCGGCCCCCGCCGCTTTGTTGTTCTTCAAGCGGGTGATTGCTACTCGAATTTCTTCATGGTCGGGTAATGGAACATCTGTTCCATCGTCATCGATTGGGGAATCGGGTTCGCCATTTCCTGGTATTGTTTTTCACTGCCATTCAGCAGGCTGCAGCAATGTTCCCTTCACAAACACAGTATACTCTGGGTATCAAGTACTGGAGGTGGGGTTGGTAGAGGCCAGAAACGATTCTTTTGCATGTGGCTCAAGCAGCTCACGACTTCCGGTCTTAGACCAAGAGTCTTCTGGGTAGCCAACAGACATCCGTTTGGAGGCGAGCTAAAGTGAGAAGGTTCATATATTAAATCTCATTTTAAAAGCGTTAGTATCAATTTTATATAAATTTTAAAAATAATAATTACCTTCCAAGTATTAATAGAAAAAAATTATGGCAAACCTGCTAGCTAATTATGAAAATTTGTGTATAAAATGTTTACATTCTTAAATATTTGTGTAAAATATAATTTTGTCTAGCATGCTTTACAAAGTAGCAATTAATTTATATAAACAATATTATCTGGCAACTCTATTTTTTGTTAAATTTAATATATTGGAGATAATGCTCAATGTTTTTTTTTTTTAATTATCCTTAATATTATAAAATAAATTAAAAATTTTATGATTATCAAAATTAAATATAGAAAAGGAAAGTGTGGCAACCCCAGATGGAATTAAATTTAAAAAATGTAGAAAAAAATTAAGTTTGGAGAAAAGCACTAATAATTTATAATTTTAAATTTAATTTAATTTTAATTTTTCTATTATTTTCTAAATAATGTAACACGTGGCAACTCTGTTGGATATTAAATTCTTAATATTTTTTTAAATATTTTAAATTCGCTACCCTGGGACACAACCGAATAAGCAATAGTGTTAGAATTCGTTTTATAAAAATTGAAAACTTAACGGCAATTGAAAAACTATTTTTATTATCATATTTCTTTTTTTATTTTCGCATTTTATTAATTTTTCGCCATTCACTCCTGCCATCCGCGTTTCAAACAAAACAATTCAATTGCAATAAATGTCCATTGCCAACACGTTCACTCGCTGCAGTGAGTACAGCAGAGCAAAGCTGCGATAATAATGCCGAGCAGCCCCTTAACAAGACGGCAGCTAGAGCAATTTAAACGACTTAACTTGACTGCGCTCTCATTTTCATAATAAATATCACTCGGACTTGAAATGCATTTCATTAAAAGCGAAATAGAATGCAGTCGCTCTCGGTGTGTGTGTGTCACTTTTAAATAAGGATTTTCATTTCACTTGTGTGTGTTTTTGTGTTTTTACATTTTAAATATTCTACGCATTCTTGTGCTGTCCCCTTTGCTGCACTCGCTTCTCCCTTCCCTTCTTCAGTGCGGAGGCAAATGTCATTTGTCGCCCTCGATTCACTTGCGAAATGTCTTTGACATCGAAAACTATCCAATAACAGCGATTATCCTATTTACATAATACGACAGGCAAACGACAAATAAGCAGACAGGATAAAGTGACAACAAAAAGCAGCAACAACAGCCATAAATGAATAAAAAGCCGTAAAACAAAAAAATGAATTGAAGGAAGCAGAAAATAGCAAGCAGAAGTTAAGAAACAGTCGAGTTGGTGGATTGAGAGGGACAAAAGAGGGGGCGAACGATGACAAAATGCAGCAAAAAGAAAAGGAATATGATAAAAACTTGTATAAGGGAGATAGAGATGCGGTCGGCATCAAACAAATTAAGTTACCTCTGCAGAACCTCTCCAAACTACTTCGAGTAATCCCTCACATGAATGTTCGATGTCGGGAATGAATGTCGCTGGAAACTAATCCGGAGCGGTCCCTTATTACCCAATAGAAATAAGCGAGTTCTTTGTATATGGATCCGTAGGATAATGTTTCCTACAGAACTCAGCAGTTCCTCTATATACCATAAAGCTGTCACGGATGTTACATGAGCATGTATCAGCGTGAAACAAAAAGTTAATTTGATGACAAGGTCAGAGATCAGTTAAGACAGACCTGGAAATCAAACAGAGTGCAATACTAAAAGCTAAATCCTCACGAAAAAATTAACAGTTCCGACTGATCCATCCTATCGAATTGGGCGACTCTTTGAGTATTCATTTCTGATTTATTAAAGTGTTAGAAATATCAAATACCAAAAAGAAAAACTTAAATACTCGCTAAGGGTAATAATAGGGACAAGGTTCTCTCGAATCTATTGAATAAACTAATTTACGAAAACAATTTTCGGAACAATAGCCTATGATGATAGCTCTAGAGAAAAAGGGCTTTGCTGTATTGGAAACTGTACGTAGTCACAGACTTCTTAAAACTTTGTCGCGCTTTTCTTACTCCATTTGGTTTGTGGTTTCTAATCACACCATTGACGACACGAAGTACTGGATTCGTTGAGTTCGTTTAACTCGAAAAGAGCTCTTTGAAATTCAGGTAGACATAACCAGCTGAGATAAGCAATATTGGCCTTATCCTCGTAGTGAGAGAGGTTTTGGAGATGTGGTTATTGTTGTAGATTTAAAATTACGTTCTGTGAACTGACAGTTTTTGACAGAGTTCCGTTTCCGTTTCAACCCGACTGTCATTATCTCCAAGGTAAGAAGTTCATGAACTGTTATTACGTCCTTCCACAGATGAAATCCAGTTCTAACAAGGTCTTACCGTAGTTTATAGATCAGCTCATCCACCTCGAAACTGTTGTTCCTTTTACTGTTACTGTCGTTACTTTTCCTCCCTGAAAGCTCAATGGCATGGGCCTTTTCTATGCAAGTTCATTGTACGTCTAGGGAACTTCTACATACACATACATATTTGGCGTAGGAACCGCTTTAAGCGATTATAGCCGAATCCACCAGAGCGCGCCACTCGTTTCTCCTTTTTGCTTTTTAGCGACAACTGAAAACACCAAGTGAAAGCAGGTCACTTTCCACTTGATCCTTCCATCGGAGTGGAAGTCGTTCTCTTCCGCGGCTTCCTCCAGCGGGTACTGCATCGAACACTTTCAGAGCTGGAGTGTTTTCATCCATCCGTACAACATGACCTAGCCAGCGTAGCCGCTGTCTTTTTATTCGCTGAACTCTGTCAATGTCGTCGTATAAATCGTATAGCTCATCGTTCCATCGTCTTCGGTATTCGCCGTTGCCAATGTTTAGAGGATCATACATCTTGCGCGAAACCGTTCTCTCGAAAGCCATCGGATGTCGTCATCATCCACGCTTCTGCGCCATATATCAGGACCAGAATAATGAGCGACTTGTAGAGTTTGATTTTGCTTCGTCGAGAGAGGACTTTACTTTTCAATTGCCTACTCAGTCCAAAGTAGCACCTGCTGGTAAGAGTGATTCTGCGTTGGATTTCGAGGCTGACATTGTTGGTGTTGTTTATGCTGGTTCCCAGATAAACGAAATTATCTACGACTTCAGAGTTATGCCTGTCAACAGTGACGTGGGAGCCAAGACGTGAGTGCGCTGACTGTTTGTTTGATGACAGGATATATTTCGTCTTATTTCCATATGCTACGCTTTCTTATCCATGCGGGAAAAGGCAGAACAAACGGCGCGGTTGTTGCTTCCGATGATATCAATATCATCGGCGTACGCCAGCAGCTGTACACTCTTATAGAAGATTGTACCTTCTCTATTTAGCTCTGCAGCTCGTATTGTTTTTTTCAGAAATAGTTTGAAGAAGTCGCACGATAGTGGGTCACCCTGTCTAAACCCTCGTTTGGTATCGAACGGCTCGGAGAAGTCCTTCCTGATCCTGACGGAGCTTTTGGTGTTGCTCAACGTCAGTTTATACCCCATTGATATAGACATTGATACACGAAGAAACAATCAGTAGATACAAAATGATAATATATTTAAAAAACCTCACATGGGTTCAAAATCGCAAATAATTGGAAAAGTGAATGAAAAGTGGGGAAAATGAGTGCACCAACAACAAAAAAACTGAAACGATTCCGTAGAAAACTTCAAAACGGACAATCATTGTTAAAAGCCAGTTAGAAGAAAAAATTGGAGCAGCCATCAAGGGAAGGGAGCACAGTTCAGACGATAACTCTGTGCGCTACGAGAGCGAATGCATATAAAATACTGTGTGGAATGCAATTAAAGTCAAAAAGCCAAGGCGACAACGGACAACTCACGCATAGCGAAAAGCAAAAAAAAAGGAGATATGATAAAAATTCGCAATAAAATAAAAATATTGAAAGCAGAAGCAACGGTAATGCGGGAAAGGCAAAAAAGTGTGGCTAGAAATGAATATACACGTATACAAAACTATAAGGGATTAAGGGGGGTGAGCGCAAAATAAATGCAATAAAATATATTTCGAAAGAAAATACATGTTTTCTATCGAGAGTGGTGTCAGTCGCTCCGTTGTGGCATAGGAAATGCGTTTAAGGGATATTGCTGGAGGAGATGAGGGCTCGGAATTTCTTCCGTATTCGTGAGAGGCAAGAATATTTTTTATATTTTCTTTTAAGCTACCAATAATTTGCTTAGTTATGCGTAATCCAATGCAAAGTGGCATGAGAATGCGGTAATGATAAAGAGCTTGACATTAAATATGGGTTTGGAAAAAACAATAATAAGGATGGTACCATCGTAGAGGCTTTATTAGTATTTTTTAGGTAAATAGTTAAAAGATTAATCTAATCTTAATCGTAAAACGGAGCATACATTCGAAATATGAGTCGGAGTCACTTGTGTTTTCAGTCCAAGATTGTCAAACCGTAATACTAACGGGTGACCTGGTATTTTGTGGGTACCGATATATTGGTTTCAAGCGAATTTTGAAGGGTCTATACATATACATATGGGTTTTGATTTTGAAATCGGACCTTAGTCTATTACCCATGACTTTTCTTGTCATCTTTCTATTAAGAAGACGGAAGATATCCTCACATTCCACTAAGGATCTGAAACTAAGTGTAAAGATTTCTTGGTACAATCCGACATTATTTTCTAAAATATGTCTATGTATCAATTTTCCTCATTTGTATAAGGAATCCTTGGCAATTCGTCTTAAGTGTCTCTATGTAGCTTATGTTCTGGAATAAGAACCATCACGTTTGGTCATGTTAAGATAGGACGTTTTTATATTTTCTTTTTTTTATAGGCTCTTGTCCAAACTCGAATAACATTTGAAAATTTGTGTTAAGTCATAAAGGCCTATAAAGGTATTTTTGACGTTTCAAACACGTTCCACGTAAATGGTAAATACGTACCTTCTTCACTTTCAATTAACGTAGTATAATAATTTTGATATCTTTTGGGTTGTCGACCTCTACTCTTCCTTCATTCCGTCTTACGAGATTCTTCCAAGTTTTAAGAAGTAAGTTCCAGTTCGAAGTTTTTTCGTTTACCAGTCTTCGAAAATCTGTCTGTGTCAGTCCTCTGAGCTGTAGCTAAAGACGGGATGGCTAAGCTGGTCAGGTTAAGATATAATACAATTCTAAAATCAAAATTAAGTGTTATTTAATGTATCACAATGAAAAGTTTTAGTAAATGAGTCAGAGTTGCAGTTTTTGAAGTATTATATATTGACCTTTGAAAAGCTTAAGCAGACTGCTGCTAAGATCTGTTCGTAATTCAACCTTTCCTACGATGTCAGCCTCAATTTGCAAAAAAGGTTCCACTAAATTTTATCGGCATTGCTTTCTATCATCCCTCAAACATATTGACACTCGAACCAAATCATTGACAATTACCGAAACAACGAATCGCTGTTAATTAAGCTCAACACTTCGACATAATTTGTAGCAATCTGAATGTAAGTAAGAATGGGGTACAACAATTTTCGTTGTTTATAACCGAAAAAAGCACCGACCCACCTCAACTTGTTTTTCGCCATTGCATAGAATTGGCAAAATTAGGGTGCAATTAATTTAGCGCATTAACATTCATTACGCCATGTTTTAAGGTTGTGGATTTGGAATACTGAATGACTGTGAAGTGGTTGGTGAACAAGTATGGTGAATGGTTGATTGGAGAAAGGAATGACAAACAAGCAATTATCGCAACACAATTAATGAATATAATAGAAGGAAATAAGGAGGCAGGTGTAGAGAATTGAATAAAAGCACAGAGGATGAGATGAACTCATGCAAACAGCATGAAAAACTCAACTAAGGACCCGAAAGTAAAACTTAAGAGGAAATAACGAGCTGCTCTAAAGTAGTATGTTACGCTTTTAGGAAATGATCGTTTACTCGTTTTCTTATTGACTCTCCTGGATTCTCGGTGAGTCTTCCTAGTTCTCAATGATTCTCACTAGCTTTTCCGGTCCCTTTCTGAATCTCTCCAAATTAATTGGTCTCTCACCATTTCTCACCAGTACTCAACGTCTCTCACTTGTTCTTCCGGGGTCTCAATTGCTCCAACTGGTACTACCAACATTTAATACCTCGGTCTCTCATTTGATGTTACGATATATGTCTTGCTCTCCCGGTCATATATATGTTGAAACTGGTTATCACCGGTACACATTATATAAATCATATTGATGAAAAAAAGATTATCTTCATGAAATATGATTATTGTATGGAAAGTATGATGTTCAATGTGATATTAGTCGTATTTGCGAATAAATCCAAAATTTGGCCACCGAATATAAGAGAAAGATGACATCTCTATGATACCCACTCAACTATGCGCAAAATCCGACCATTTAAGCAATTCGAACATGCGCTGATATGCGTCATTCGTTTGCATTGCTCACGCAGGCAGCGTGGCCGAGCGGTCTAAGGCGCTGGTTTTAGGCACCAGTCCGAAAGGGCGTGGGTTCGAATCCCACCGCTGTCAATACAATTTTTTTAATTTAAGAAATTTCGATTTTTAAATGAAACGCTAATGAGTTACTCGAATTATTTGAGGGAATGTAGTATTTACTTTAGAATAATATAAAAGTAATAAACAATTACTTCTCCCATTACTGACGGTAGAAAATGTTAACATCTGCCGAGATTCAAGTCATAACTGGTGCAAAATTAAGGTGTGTTTCGAAGACAACGTGGTACTCGCTGTCTACAAAGTCGTTCAAACTTGAATATCTTTCTAGACTGAGCATAAACCACCACCATACTAACTACCCTAAATTTCTATTTATTACATTCTTGGCTACCTACAAGCTACCTTATGCCTACTGAATCAGGTAACATTTTCAGTTGTTTGTAGTTTTCTTTAATATATGTTTCGCTACTCTTAATTCTCAACCACTTTGTGTGATTTTTAGTTGAAATACTTTGCCTTGTCTAATGAAAAGTTAAGACTATACTTCACAGGATTATTTCTGTAGTCAGTCTTCATTTACTTTCTTTGCAAATCGAAAGTATTCGCACCCGCGATGAGGAGTTATATCGTTTTATCTGACAGCGTGAGGTTTATGAATTTCATTTCTAATTTTGCCTTATGGCATATTTGAAGTGTTGTTTCTTCGATGATCGCACGGTTACAACGGATAAAACGACTTCTGAGTGGTGTTTTTTTAATAAATACATTTAAAGGTTTATGAAAATAAAACACGAGCTCAAAATTTCTTCAAAATATCATTCCGTAGCGACACGGATTATTCCATAGTTGGAGTATAAAAAGAAGCTTGATGTTTTTTTTCGGTCTTTAGAATATTAAAACTTTGTTGTAAATATTTTCTATTTTGTCATTTTAAAATATAAAGAAATGAATGATGCCAAAATTACAACTCCACTGCAGAGATATGAATCAGTTTCATATTACTTCAAATTCGTATCGCTTTTAGAACATTATTTTTATTGGAATCCTTTGTTTTGTGCTTGTTGAGGCGTACAAATTTCCGAAATAGTTTTAGATCAATGTAACAGTGAGTATAAATCGAAGCACTTGACCAGACTTCAGACCAGACAGCACGGCTTTGAATCTGTCGTTCTGTTTTTGGTTGTTCATCTTTTTTTTCTTCTTTTGTCCTATGCGTCAGCGGCACCTTTTCGATTTCCCATTACAACTAAATATCAAGAGAAAATATTAGAAATAGGTCCATCTAGGGTTGTTCTCGTTATTTATTGTTGCTGTCATTGGCTGGTTGATTTTTCACAATCTTTTCCACTGAAACCTTTTTCAACTGAACAGATTTTGAACAAGTGAGAAAGGGCAAAGTTTGGTTGTAACCAAATATTTTATACTCTCGCAATTTGTTATTTGTTCACATAACGGTTGTTTGTAAGTCATAAAACTAATCGAGTTAGATATAGGGTTTTATATATCAAAATGATCAGGATGACGAGACGAGTTGAAATCCGGATGTCTGTCTTTCCGTCCGTCCGTCCGTCTGTCCGTGCAACGGATAACTTGAGTAAAAAAGTAACTTGAGATATCTTAAAAAACTTGGAACACGTATTCCTTGGCACCCTGAGGATATTGCTTTCGAAAATGGGCAAAATCGGACCATTGTCACGCCCACAAAATGGCGAAAACCAAAAACACAAAAAGTGTCATAACTAAGCCATAAATAAAGTTATAGAAATAAAATTTGGAATAAAGGATCGCACTAGGAATAGGGATGCAAACGATGTATCGATGTTTTTGAAACATAGCCATCGATGTCTCGAATCTAAAAACATCGATGCATCGATGTCATTTTCAACTATGTTTTATTTCGATGTTTTGTATAAAAATTTGACTTCCTACCTTCACACTTTTTCGGGTATTAAATCGAAACCCTCTATTTGGATACGCTTTATTACATTGGAATTCGATTTTTGTAAAATACGGAGATTATGATTTATTTATACAATTTAATTTTGGAGTAGGCTACTGCGTTAGATCAAAGATTCAAATTACTGCATTTTAAAGATGCTATGGCTAACAGAAATACTTGTTTTATTTAAAAAAAAAATCAAAGAATCGAGCTGATACAACGGAATCTTCGGATGAATGTGAAACAGAATACTCGTTTGATATTTGGAACCAGAATAAACATTTGGTCCACCAAAAGGTGAAATGTAAGTTGTCAAATTTATCTACAATTACAGGGACGGAAGGTCGAAGAGAAAGTGTATCTCGGCTGTTACCCCTACCAATCAGAAGCCAATAGAGTTTGGGTTGACATGAATACTGTGTTTCCGGAGTTGTATAAATAGGCTTATTAATATTTACACATTGTGGCCACTTCAGTGCCGAGAAAACGATTGTTTTCTAAACCCAGGGCAACTATCACGCAGAAGTAAAATCGAAAAGAAATGACAGTGAAAAAACTTTCCATGTCATTGTTTTGAAATTCTGTTATTTATTGAGAAAAAACTTTAACAAACATATAATGCTAAGTTAAATAAAATGCATTATCTTAAGACGTACTACATTTCATTTATTTCTGCTTCTGCTTCTGTATCCCTTAGCTTTTCACACTAAATTTAAAATAAGTTATAAAAGTTCAAAACTACATCAATTTTTCGATGTATCGATGTTTTAATGGCCGATGTTTTTGATTTCGATGGGTTTTGAAGAACCATCGATGTTTCATTTCACGATGTTTGCATCCCTAACTAGGAAGGGGCATATTTGGATGTAATTTTTTTAGGGAAGTTGGCGTAGCCCCTCCCCCAAATGGGTTATTTGTATATATCTCGCAAACTAATAAAGCTATATAAACTAAACTTTCTGCAGTCGGTTTTCCTATGTACCCCACCACACACTATGAATGAATAGTTGAACTAACTAGGAAGGGGCATATTTGGATGTAATTTTTTTAGGGAAGTTGGCGTAGCCCCTCCCCCAAATGGGTTATTTGTATATATCTCGCAAACTAATAAAGCTATATAAACTAAACTTTCTGCAGTCGGTTTTCCTATGTACCCCACCACACACTATGAATGAATAGTTGAATTCGGGTAATAACCACGCCCACCTCCCATAAAAAGGTTAGGTTGAAAATTACTAAAAGTGGGCTAACTAACTAGCGAAAACGTCAGAAACACTAAATTTCACTGAAATATTAGCAGAAGGAAGCTGCACTCAAATTTTTTTACAAAATGAAAAATGGGCGTGGCATCGCCCACTTATGGGTCAAAAACCATATCTCAGGAACTACACGACAGATTTGAATGATTCGAAATAATATTTTCTTGACACCCTGATGACACCTATGGAAAATGGGCGAAATCGGTTCACAATCACGACTACTTCCCATATAACTCAATTTTGAATTCCATCTGATTCCTTTCCTTTATAATGTATACTTAAGGAACCAATAAAGACAGCGGAATAAAACTTTACACAAATAGTGCATATCATCTCTAGCTTCACTTGTGAAAATATTGTCCACAACGGACTATAACTTTTCAAAGCCCCAGATATCGAACATGTTGAACTCAGCGCCTAAGGGTAAATTTTAAACGAAAATACGGGTAAATCTCTCAGATAATTTAATGAAATTCAGAGAAAATTGTTTTCTTCTAATAGAGTGTCTCTGTTCCAAAAATTATTAAAATCGGGTCATAACATCTCCTAGCTCCCATATACCTAATTATAGGTTTTTTTAAGTACGGTGGGCTTTATTCCACATATATGTATCAGCCCTCATATACTATATATGCTGATTTTCGTTATTCTATTAAACTGTGTTATCTAAATAAATTTTTTTAAATTGCGAGAGTATAAAATGTTCGGTTGCATCCGAACTTAGCCTTTCCTTACTTGTTTAATTTTATTATTATAAGACACAATTTTACCCACATATTCGGCATATACATATATGGTATAAAGTCCATTGAAAGTTGGAAACCCTAATATTAGATATATGGGAGCAAGGGGACCCAATTCACTCATTATTAGAGGAGAAATATTACCCCTGAATTTAGCTATATTTTCGGTAAAAAATGTAGTCGAAGCATTGTGGTCCAAAAGCTCGATATATGGGGACTTGAATACTTATGGTCCGATTTCGGCGATTTTTGGAAGTGGGTTGCCACACTATAAATGCAGTATTCATAGTCACTAGTGCCTATTTTACATATTGTAAAGTAAACTATTCAGATTGACTTCAAAGTTCTGGTATATGAAAAGTAGGCGTGGTTGCGAACCGTTTTGGCCTATTTTCGTAACAAATCATTGGGATGTGAGGAAAATATTATGATCCGAATTTCATTGAAATTGGTCGAGTAGTTTCGGAGATATGGTTTTTAAAATATGATATGGTTATTTGGTATATATAAGCTTATATCTGACTCTTGTTTTAGGACTTACATCCAACCGGTAAGTGAACAAAACTATTGCACTCTTTGTTGCGAGAGTATAAAAATTGATTTCTTTGTCACCCACTTATCTCAGAGTGAAACGCGACCCCTCTTGAACCACACATACTTGCCTATGTTAACGGTATTAGGTGGTTTCGCAACTATTATTATTTTCTGTAAAATATGTCCATAATTTTTAAGGCTCTATGGTAGTTTTTAAAGTAAAAGTATATTAAAAAATTTTTATTTTATATTTTTTAAATATTAAAAGTTAATAATTATTTTTTAAAATATTTTTCTTCAGTAAAATCTTTATTCCGTATAAAAGTATTACATTTTCATCAGACTGACACATTCTACTCATAATCAATCAATACATATGTATATTGACAATACTCAATTATGTAACTGTTAATATTTAACATTCGTTATGCTTGCGTGTTAATTTCTGCGCTGCTCTGGCCGCTGCTCACACCTACGAGGTCCAAACGAACTGCAATGAAAATGAAAAAAAAGTATATTATGAAATTAAACGAATGAAAACTTCATTAAATTTGCCACCACACATTTCGCATACCAACACACACACACACACACGCAGAGAGAGAGGGAGAGCGTAATATTTACACAAATACAAGCGGACTTTATAAGTTTATTGCTTGTAATTTAATAAAAATGCGATTTAATTGAATGTACCATAAAGAAATTACCACATCATCGATTACGAACGCGTACAACACACAGTAACACAGACAGATGCATATATAAAGACTACTTGCATCAATGAAGAGAATGTATGTATGTGTGTGTATGCCTATAATCTGTGTTACTTAAGTGGATATGCAATAAAACTTGTACTCAGCGGCAAGCTGCTGTAAAAATGTTTATAAAAAATGTTCATATGTATATGTGTGTAAGCTCATAGGCATATTTCCATATACACACACACATTTAATTTTATATTAATGTTTAAAAAATTTAACATTCATATCCATAAAGTTCTGCGCTCTACATTTTCATTATCTCGCGCATAATTTTGCTCTGGCTTTCACTCAATTGCCTCAACGCCGTGGCATATCATTTACCATGCGCTATCGCTGCTGATCTGTACACACACACACACACACTTACATACATATTTATTAACACTTACATATCCACACACACATACACATCCACATGTGCGTGTATCCGCCCCACCATCGCACTGTAGTCAATTAATAAATGAAGTCAGCAAATGATTGAATTTTTATTAATAAAATTTCAAGCCACATTAACAGCTTTATCTTCATGCCAATGACAATGCACACACACTCACATACATTCAAATATATTAATTTATAGGCTGTTGTGAAAAAAGTGTGTGAGAAAATCACTACATGAAATTACAATTGAAAACATGGAAAATTAAAGCGAAAATCAAGCGCGTCAGTATATATGCATACAATTACAGTTATCTGCATAATTAGGTTTAAGGGGGTATAAATTATACCTTAATATTTTCTCGGCGCATGAAGTTCTCCCAGAGCCGTAGGTTAATGAAATATTGTTTTTGTAAATGTGGTGTAAAAAGTTTAAATATGCCTGATCCCAAGTATTCCAATCGATTCCCCATACACATGGGGGGTCCACACATAAGTCTCGATCATCACCCCACGCCAAGTTTTCAACTAAAAAGGCAACTTGCCTGGATTCACAATTATTTTAACGATCCAGTAGAGTCATCTCGACATCATTCTCCAAAAACTTTTTATGAGACTTCACTGATTTATGAATCTGTAATACTAAAATCGAAAAAGTAGACATCTACCGGTGGATACATACCTTAGAGTCCTCTGAAGTCTCAATTAAAGATGATGATGTTGCCCGCTTGAAAGTCTAGGAAGGACAGAAGCGTACGTGACTCTTTCATCTTTCCTGTAGTAATGCAGCACATTGTGTGAATACATAAGCCAATTATGGATGCGCTGAAGTAACTAATTCCTGTGACCGTGTAGCAAACGTCGGAGCGTTTACTAAAAAGTGAGGAACTTAGGTGGAATTACTTCATCAATATGTAAGATAAAGAAAGGAGCAAGGTTCAGTTCAAGAAGAAAACCTAGTTCAATACCAAGAAAACCTAACGACATAAATTCGAACCTGAAATATATATCCGTAGCTTTATGAATATTAGTCTCTCTCGTTGAATTCGACTAAATGTGGACTTAACTTTCTTTAATTTTCTTTATGGTTAAATTGAAAGTTGTTAGAAGTAATGAGCTGTTTGTCAACTAGTATCTACTTATATCCATTTATAAGTTTAATTTCACAAAAGCGGACTTAAAAATATCTGAACAGATATTCATGTATGATAACGAGCGGTTCATCATTAATCCATGAGCATTGTCTGTTCATTCTTTCGGTCAGAATGCGCATCAAATTAATCTTTTCCGTTCTGAGTCTTTCGAAATAATGGTAGACTTCTCCCTTTCTTTATTACTCTCAGTTTTAGCATTATAAGGTCCATTAGTACTGCATTGTGTCATATGTTAGCTATTATATATACTATACTTATTAATTAAATTGTATCAGTGATTATGATTTGGAATGGCCAAAGATACGATTATTTCATAAAAACTTTTCCTTACGCACCCAAATACCTAATGAGCCACATTTTCGGGTTTTGTTCTACTTCTTCTTCTTTGGCATTACAAACGTAAGCTGATCTGGATCGAGAACATAAACCAATAACAGTTTTAAAAATGCTTTCTCATCTCGGTCAACCTCCCAAGCTTCTGGAGCTATATTTCAAGACCGACTTGATGATAGAAGTATATAAAACTTATATAATCTCTTTGGTCTCTTCAGTATAGGGCGATTATACTTATACATTGTATTTCAAAGCCAATATTGTTACTGGCTGCAACAAAGTTGTTAAAGAGAGTATAATAGTTTTGTTCACCTAACGGTTGGTTGTAAGTCCTAAAACTAAAAGAGTTAGATATAGGGTTATATATACTAAAGTGATCAGGGTGACGAGTGGAGTTAAAATCCGGATGATTGTCTGTCCCTCCGTCCGTGTAAGCTGTAACTTGAGTAAAAATTGAGATATCTTGATTAAACTTGGTACACGTATTTCTTGACACCAAAAGAAGGTTAAGTTCGTAGATGGTAACCGAAAACCTATAAGGAGCTATAACTAATCTATGAAAGTGAAATTTGGTACAAAAGATCGTACTAGGAAGGGACATATTTGAATGCAACTTGTTTTTTGGAAAAGTGGAAAACAGGAGTCGTTTTCTTCAGGCACTTCCTTACACAGTCTAAAAATGGAGGACATCGGATTATAAGCACACCCACCTCCCATACAAAGGTTATGTTGAGAAGTACTAAAAATGCTTTAATTCAGTAGGAAGACCACCAGAAACCTATAAAGATGGCACAGAAGAGCTGTACAAGTAAACACTAGTGAAGATATCGGAACAGAACTTTGTACAAATACTACATTTATATTGCGGAATCGCCCTGCTTAAAATCATTAGGACCACAGAGCTTCGGATACATTTTTTAACGAAAATATAGATAAGTCTCTCAGATATTGAGAAGAAATTCAGAAGGAATAATTTTCTTCTAGTCAAATGTACCAGTGCCAAAAATAAGTGAAATCAAGTCATAACTTCCCCTACCTCCCTTATACCTAATATTAGGGTTTCCAAACTTAATACTATTAATATGCCGAATATGTGTGTCAAATTGTGTGCTACATTTATAAAATAAAATAAATAATATGCGAGAGTATAAAATATTCGGTTAGACCCGAACTTAGCTCTTCCTGATTTCTTAATTATTCAATTCTAAGCTCTTGTCGGGAAAAGCTTTCATTTGCATCAGGTTTTTAATGAACACCTATTTTAATAATTTAAACTGTCTGACCACGAGAAACTTAAGGATTTACTGACCTTTTTTGTCTAGGATAGTGCTAACTTTTTTTTAATGAACCTCCAGCTGATTATATCAAATAATGCCCTTGAAATACAATATATTTTTTCCAACTCAAATTGAGGTTAGAAAGCACATTACGAGTAAACAAGTGCTTTAAGACCACTTCACTTTAAAGCACACAATGAAATTGAACCTTTATCAATGTCCAGCGCTGCGAAGCTTGTTTTGCCATAGCAACACGTCAGTGCGTTTACTAAGAACACAGAAGCACGCACATACAGACATATACTGGCTCGTACACACACACCCACACTCATCAATATAGGCAAACAGACAAATTACGAAACGATTACTTAACCCACGGCTGGTCGATTACAATGGCATCAATTTGTGGCCAAAGTGGAATACAAACAAATTTCCGGTTGAGCAAAGACAAGCTGCAATAACAACAACAACAACAGCGATAGCAACAACCGGCGCATAAATTTATATAGGCGTGTGGTATAGCTGTAAGCAATTGCGAGTACAACAACAACAACTACACGTATATAAAGCAGAACAACTACAATAACAAGCGACTATCATAGGAACATAAAACACAGAAACAACAACAAGTACGTGTAACAACAACAACAATCGTATAAAAACAACAACAATCAGCAAAAACCAACAATTGTAATAACAACAACACCAACAAATCATACGCTGTTTTACCATACATATATCAACCGAAAAACACTAAATTCCGTTAGTGGTCAACAACAACAACAGTTTGATGGAAGACCGAATGACCTACTGAGCCGCATGCAATACAATGAATGAGTGGTGGTGTGGTTAAACTTTGCATTATTATTGTTGTTGGTGTTTTTGTTGCTGTCCGTGTTATGCCACACAAGCTCACAGCAAGCAGAAACAACAACAACAGCAATGGCAGGTGTGAGTGCTTGTGTGTCTTCAATGGCATCCGCTGTTCGTCCACGCTCACTCGGTGGCAGCAACAGCTTTGCGGCGTATTTTGTCGGCTGACAACTGCCAATTGCCGGCTGTTGTTGGTTGCATGTGGTCAGTTCAACGTGCAAAATCCAATTGAATTCAAAGTAAATTCACAGTTTGACAAACCGTTTGGCTGTAAACACACAGACATACATATATACAGAAATGCATATATACAAACACAAATACATATACATAAAGTCAAAAATATAGATAAACACACTCAAATACTTATATACTCCCTTTTAAGCATTTATATGTGAGTTTTGTCTTTAATTTCACTCCACTTGCATGATGTGTAGCACACTTTTAGGCGTTTGTTGGCTTTTGATTGACTGTCGGCTAGATACAAATATACACAAACACCATGTTAATAGCTACTAACTACTATTTTGAAAAGCTCTGCATGTAAATGTCGAAACAAATCTCCATATAACACAGTCACTCCCGCTCCCTTCCTCTCTTCCTTTATACCTTCTCTGTATCTGACTGAAACACTGATCGATGTGTTGTTGTCTGGTTGTTGCTCTTCAAATGCGGTTGCAAATTGGTTTGGTAGGCGATTTGTCGTAGCCAATAGGTCAATATCTAGGTTTATATACATTTTTATATACCTATATACATATATATATATATATATTTACTATATAAACACACACATATCTATTTAAAAGCGTTTATTTGCATTTAAATTGTTACAAATCCTCATTAAGACCAAATAAATTTAACGCTTCATCGAGGTGGTAATGAACTGTATGCCGATTGGTTTTATGCATTTACGTTCACTATTTCTCCAGCTGTGGGTATGTATGTATGTTTTTCTCAAACTAATTACTTGTATTTGACCTCAGAAAATTGGATTTAAACTTGTGCGGTTTTTCTGAAGATTTAACATGGAATAATTTGTGATGTGGAATATGTGAAGCTTTAAAAAGCTTTTTTTCAAAGACGAGAAAATCTAAAAATAAGAAGTTATAAATTTGATGGATTTCATAAAAGATTGGATGGAAAAGCTTTCATAAAAGCTTGACGGAAGCTTCTTATATATCCAATTGTGCAATTTATTACAACGCAAAATAAATTAGGCGGAAAATCCGAAAACTTTTCTTGAACTTTCAATTGATTTAAACTTGATTACAAGAAATTTGGTTTTTCCAAAGGTAATATTAGTGCCACGTAATATAAGGAGCTTTTAAAAGCTTTTATTCAAAAACATTTAAAGGAACTTAATAAAAAGAAGAAAGAACAAAAATAATTAAAAATTGTATATAAACCTAAACCTACAAAGCTTTTATAATATGCTCCTTAAAGCTCGACGAAAGCTTTTTAATATCGGAATAAGTAAAATTTTAGTAATATATCATAATAATAAATAACTAATTGAAAAAGCTTCGAAAGCTTTTCTTGAACTTTCAAAAGTTTCTCGGTTACAAATTGTTTTTTATGAAACTTTTCAATAGCTTTACATGGTATTTACTTTCTGAGTTTGAGATTGATATATAATATTTCTAGTATTAAAATCGTTCTTATTTCCCGCAAGACAATAGACGTTTTTTTAAAAACTGGTATTCGATCCCCTTTCACTGGTACATATGTATATCATAACCCTCAACATCCCAAACTCTATTCATAAAATACGTGTTCTTCAGGACACTATACCGGATATAGCCTGAATAAATTTATGGTTAATGACGCTTTGTATGTTCTTTTTCTTAACCTATATCGCTGGTTTTCTGTCTTGTTTCTTCTAGCGTGCCGAAAGTCTGGTGGTGCCAGTGTAGCTCTATTCTATCTGTCCCATATAGTAGTTTACGAATTTGAAAATTTTAAATACATGTAAAGTTTCGTAGACCGAAATCACTTCTTGTCCTTTTAAACATACAAACTATGAGAGATATATTAAAGAAATATATTTTGATTAAAGAGAAAGAGGAATACTAAAGGGCATTTGATCAGGTAATCCACATATTAAAGAACTTGAGGTATTTCTCTTTTTAATGAGTGAGGTTGCTAAGTACTGGAATCTACCGGTTGGTATCTTCCTTTCCATGAGTCTGATGTATTAAAATGTTGATAAATGGAATGAAGCATAGGTTGCTATTCAAGTCTCCTTTCACCACGTTCTTCCGGATTCCTAATATAAGGACTTACCCACTATTGGGCCTTGTAAGTTTCACGATCCACGCTATGCTGAGTAGACTTTAGCGAAGCTTCAAATCATTTATTTTTTCTCGTGCCTGCGTCTCCTACTGTATGCTTGCAACAATACACTTCGCTGCCAATTTCAATTCTTTTTGTTGTTTTTTTTATGCTTTTTTATTATTTTCGAAAGCATAAAATTGACTGCACCTTTTCCAAACAATATTTGCTTCACTAAACAAATATAAACAGAACTGAAATTCTATACAGTACAGTACCGTAACTGACTGCAATCAGCTTGTTGCACATTTTGTTGCGAATTCGCCAAAGTCAAATTGAATTGAATAAAATTGCACAAATAAATGTACTTCTCTATAAAGATTTACTTCGCATACTTTCCTTTTATTATTTCAAATATAAAAGGCAATGAAAGAGAATAAAGTCAAGCAACGCAACAGATACTTGAGCAGCCAAGATGATGGACGAAGTTGAAGACGAAGACGGCTGTGGCCGTTAGTGCTGCGCATGGAATGGCCACTTCGCTTTGACTACACTTTGGACGGCAAAATGCAACTTCATTCGAACATAACTCCACTCAACTCAACTAAACTCGACTAAACTGAATGCAACTCAAGTCAACTTAACGACAAGCTGCGGCACAAAATAGCGACGCGGACGAAGCGATGAGGTGAGGAGGTACTGCTGTGAATGGAAGTCTAATAAAAATGGAGACTGCAGTGTACGAAGTTGGTAAGAATGTGGAGCCACCGCAAATGTCTCTGGTTCGAGAGTAGAGCGATCGTTTGTTAGAAACCCGTCGGCTAGGTGCCGCGGGGAGGCAACGTAATACCAAACAATTCAGCGCTTTGACAACCCATGAAACGACCGAGGACGTGGTGAATGACCAAAGCACTGTCGAGTGGTCGCCTTCACTTAACGGACAAAGTGGAGCCGAAAGCAGAACCGACTGTGAAAGCGCATTCAGGACGCACAAGCATATCTCAGAAAGAGAGTGTGTCCGCTACTTCATATGCCAAAGCAATCGCTTCATCAATTGCACAAATAGTTGAAGCAAATAAACTTAGTTGCTGCTACTGCTGCTGGCAACTAACGATTCGAACTTCTTTCTAGTTTAGCCAAGTTGCCGCTGTGTAGACTTTGGTGGCCGTTGGCCGTTGCTTTGCTGTTGTTGGCTGCAATATATAGCATACATGTCTCTACTTTCCTCCTTTCTTGTTGCTGGACAAGTCAGCGTTGTCATCGAATTGAAAAAATATCATTCAATAAGTGAATCAATGATAGAATAACCAGCTCATGCTGCAAGCTGACGGCGTACACAAGCAATAACCCCAACAAATTGGTAGCAATGAACTCGATGACTTAGTTGGCAAGCTGATATTCCATTTTTATTTTTCATTTTTTCAATTATTCAATATATTTTTTAGTATTTTGTATTATGGAATAAATGGGGAAACTTGTCAGCCAAGTCACATGTTCAATAGAGGCAATATTTAGTACATGAAAAATTGTTAAAGTTGTAAGACAAGTTGTCTTGGTCTTTAATAAGTTCAGTGCATCTAAATGAAACCCCAGTTGGGTTCGTCGATCGCATTAATGATTATCGACTGGTAATATGGATCTCTGAGAGCCTTTAATGAAATTCATTAGATATGAAAACAAAGCATGCGAATAACTCTCACTTCAGTCTACAAATGATATCCATGTAAAGTCCCCTTCCGACTAATCCAGATATAATAAAGGTTTTCTTAATAAATTAATAGAAAAGAGGAGTGACAAGCGTAATTTTCTTCAAAAGAAGAGTTTCTGCAAAATATTTCTGAAAATGCGAGCTCAGAATAACTTTGGCGACTTTAGATTAACTAATGAAGAATCTGTGAACTTATTGGTTGCCTAACTTCAGTTCTGAAGGTATTTACTATGGCAGCAGCTAGTGGAGTAAGAGACTTAGAGTACCTAAGTAGGTTTTCCACATGGACTATAATGCTAGCTCACCGGTGGTAACGATTAAGTAGTGCGTTATAGCGGACTCGTCCAAAAGATCTTAGAGGATCAGACCTCCAATCAGGAGAAATGAAGAAAGGGACGAAGCTTAAGCAGTACGATTTTGAAGATGTTCTCTGCGTTTATTGCTTAATTACGAGGCTTGTGACATACCTACTTATTTTCAAAATGGTTTTACCTAGTCCAGAGAACTAATGCAGCTACCGAATATTAGTTATTATAAGATCTGGTTCGACCTCTACTCGGAAGTTCTACAAAGAAATAATACAAATAAAATAATGGACTCAGGTCTATGAAAACCCTATTTTTTAAGTAACCACCTTAAGAGATTTTGTTATCACTTTATTCCTACAGAAATTAAGATGGAAGAAGTAGTGTTTAACCTCGTTCGTTGTTAGTATCACTTCGTTGTTAGTATCGAATCTCTCAACTTAAGGAGAGTGAGAGCTCAAATATGTAGTTCCCACATATTATTAAACAAATGGTCCTTATGAGAAACCTTAACGAAATCCGCTTGTATCAGAGATAATAAAACTGGTCTTAGCAATAGTGTAGTTTATGCGCGATACCTAGATTCTGTCAATAAAATACTCGCGATGGTTTCGGGCTTGAATCATAATCTACAATATATTTCCCTTTTTCGTCCATAAAAATCTTCATATAACTTTAAAGCTTTCACTTTTAACTGTACTCACTCCCCTCCCACACATCCACTGGCCTTCATTTTGACCTGCAGTACATAGAGAACAGCTCTAAACACAAGTCCTTCATTAATCACAGTGTGGGTGAGGTGGCGCAACCTATGTTTTGTTGTACGTTTTCACTTTCCGAGCTGTTCAAATTTGAAAATGTCATTAATAAAGCAATATCGAAACAGAAAAAATCTATATAACAAACAACGAACAAAAACCGCAAACCATGACAGACGAACAAGCCGAATACAATACAATCGATGAACACAGCTGTGGGTAAAGTGCAACGAAGAGATCCGGAGAGAAAACCAGAAATTAGACTAAACAATGAGGTAGAATAATGAATGGAAGTGATGAAGAATTGGAGGGGTGAAGAGTACATGAAAAAGTGCGAGCGATAAATGAATGAATAGAAGTATGTTGTGGGTATTAGGGTGGTACTTAAAACTTTTTTAGGGGTTTCGCTAAATGGTTAATAAAAATTTTTAAATTCAAAGTAAAACAAATGATTAAAAATTTTAAAATTATAAACAAATTATTAGGGTGGTTCTAAATTAATAACGTGGTCCTTCAAAGATGAAAATAATGGTTTTTCTAAGTATCAAACGGTAATAATTCAGTAATAGTTTTCATAAATACATACATTTTTGGATAACAAATACATTTTTAGACCATATTGGAGACAATTAAGCTTGAATTTAGTGCAGAGGTCAAAGTTCAAATTGTCTCAAATTACTCCAATCGACACCAAAATGTTTACATATTATAACCAGCTACCCTAATATTGATTTTTGATATCGAATGAAAAAGATTTTAATATTTTAATTGCTGTTAGGGTGGTAACTTGATGTTGGCGCTATCTTAAAGAACAAAACTTTATATATATTATATAATATTAACGATATTTAAGATAATATTATCGATATTTAAGACTAAAGAAGAATCGATGAACAGGTTAGTCAATACTTATGAAAATTCATGTTTTATGTTCTTCGAATATTTCAGTGCCACTCTAATATATATGTAAAGGCATATAATATATCTGCGTATTTAACAATGCTTATGCTGGCGCAGCAAATTGCTGATGACCCAATTTTTGGTTGCAGTTCAATGCTGTGAATGGCATACACAAATATATCTTTAGAAATATATTTACAAATACACACACTCATACAACAACCCAAACGACCTGTAATTGCGTCTAAATGAAGCAGCGTGTAAAGTGTGCGCTTGTAGTGGTGTTTTCTACGATTTTTTTTCTTAATCACAACAACATGCATTTTTGTTTGTTTGTTTATTTGTTTGTTTGTATTCGGTTGGTTGATAGTGGAGCAACGATAACAATCATTTATTCAACCAACCAAACACACAATTATTCAAGCGCTCATTTATTTATGTATACACAGACATACATACACTCAAACACATTTGGTTATAAATGTTGTTGTGTCCCAAAACAAGTGTGCCAGCGCTAACAACAACAACAGCCACAGTTCTGGCTATAAATAAGCACTTTTGCTCACCAATAATATATAAAAAAGCAATAAATCGAAGGCGAAAAAACAATTGGCACACACAGCCAGGCTGGCACATTGGCCGGCAGGCCGTTAGTCGTTCGTCGAGTCAGTCATGCATTCATTCATTCCAAGCCACGCCATGCCATTCCATTTCATTCAGTTTCGCATTCTCGCTGGACAATCAAACTACAACTCATTGAACTGTGAAGAATAAAATCGCTTTATTATCCTTTTGCCAATAATAAATGTGTGTTTGTGTACAAATATATATGCATTAGTTCGAAAATATTGACAAACATACATAGACACTAGGCTGTGAATGAGCTAGTTGATATACCATACAGTGGTGGTTGCTAAAGTAGACAGCACACCTACTCATTTAGATTGAGAAAAGTTCTCAAATTATTCGTCTTAAGGCTTAAAATACCTCTAATTATGTGAAAGATTTTGGATCAAAATCAAAATGATCTCGAAATCTCTGAATTCTAACTAGAACAACCTTCATAGTTCAGGTGGCAACTTGAACTTATGCTTGGAGCAAGTCTTACTACATTTAATCGATAAAAGTATGAAACCTTCTCTACTATCATAACATTACAACATCATCTGAAACTTTTTGTTCTATATGTAGATGATAACAAAATTATTGTTCGCCTTCTCAAGAGTTATCATTCAGACCGAAATTTAAAACATGTCAACAGGTTTTACTTTGAAGTAACCAATAAATGGATAAGTGAAACCCTTTGTTGAGAAATAATTATAATTTCTTCAGAATGTGCTCTTAATACGATGATTTATAATCATTGATGATGATAACATTAAATAAAGGGAGGCCCTAAAATTCCCAAGAAGAGTTCAGCGAGCTAATGTGATTCTATCCTCCAAAAAATGGTAAATATCTGCAATAAAATGAGACTTCACCTAGTTTGCTGATTTGAACGTGTTCCCTGCTAATTCAAGCGAAGAAAAACAACTTTAGTTTTTATTTAGTATCAAAAACAATAATGTTTTACGGTACAGAGAAACTGTAGATCCATAAGAGAAGTTCAGCAAAAATGTCTCCACACTTGACAAATGGAGAGACCTATGACATTCTTCTTCTTCTTAACTGGCGTAGACACCGCTTACGCGGTTATAGCCGAGTCCACAACAGTGCGCCACGCATCTCTCCTTTTGGCAGTTTGGCGCCAATTGGTAATACCAAATGAAGACAGGTCCTTCTCCACCTGGTCCCTCTTCCTCGGCTTCCTTCACCAGCGGGTACTGCATCGAACACTTTCAGAGCTGGAACACTTTCGCCCATTCGAACAACATGACCTAGCCAGCGTTGCCGCTGTCTTTTATTCGCTGGACTATGTCTATGTCATCGAACAACACATACATCTCATCATTCCATTCGCCGTTGCCAATGTTTAAGGGACCATAAATCTTCCGCAAAACCTTTCTCTCGAAAACTCCTAGTGCCGTCTCACCGTCCACGCTTCTACACCATAACGTAGGACGGGAATGATGAGGTACTTGTAGAGTTTGGTTTTTGTTCGTCGAAATAGGACTTTACTTTTCAATTGCCTACTTAGTCCATAGTAGCACCTGTTGGCAAGAGTGATTTTGCGTTGGATTTCAAGGCTGACATTATTATAGGTGTTGATGCTAGTGCCCAGGTATACGAAATTATCTACAACTTCAAAGTTATGACTGTCAACCTGTGACATTACTATGGTAAATTCTTCAGGGCCTTAGTATACACGGACTCAAATAAAATAAACCGAAATGGAAGTTTTTACAGTTATTATCTATTGTAAAAGATATTGCGTTCACTGTATTTTAGAAGCAAGACCGAAAGAGCAGTTTTTGGGAAATGATCTAAGATATTTGCTGTAAGGTAGTCTAGTCCATCAGTAACTAGAAGTCAGTTTTCAATTAATTTCCAATATCGATTTCAGTTCTAAATAAACTTTTAGTTTTTACGAAACAAATTCCATTATACGTTTCGATTTAAAATCTTATATAAAAAATTTCAAATTTACTTTTTTTGATATTTCACCGATATATCACGTTCGATAAACATTACAAAGCAGATTATATTTAATCGATTGTAGAATAAACCAATGTATATCGATATTTTATTTTAATCGAATTTTATCGGTATTGCAGGAACTCTTTTTTAGAGCAAAACTCGTCCAATATTTGCACTCCGTTAGTCCCAATATTATTAATATCGATCGATGTTTTTAACTTTTCATATAATTATCGATTTTTATCTCTAGGAACAAATCCATAAATATTTGTTATCTCTTGGTCCCAATATTATTTCACGCCACTGTAGCCAAAAATAACTGTATGTAGTGCTTGTTTTCCCACCGCTGCCTAAACAAATGATTATTTAATACAGCAGTATATCATCATTTTACCAGACCTATTGTTAAGTGCGTGGCGCTGACACTGACTGTTATTGTGGAATTTTTTTGGCAACAGACACGGTTTCATATTTTTTTATTATTATTCTGCAAGCGCTCTATATTATATAAATATAACCAAATGTGTACAGGCAAACAAACTTACTTGTGTCTATGTAGTGTTTAACGGGTTTTCGGTTTGTCGGTCAGTTCATGTATGGCTTTCACTTTAATCTGCGCTCCCCCTGCTGCTCTCAGTCTGCCTCACCACCATTACACATCCAGTGTGTCTGAAGCTTTGGCGGTTTTCAGCCTGTCGGTATTATGTTGATTCGTATTAATACCAGTTGATTTAGCATTAAGGCTAGCACCTCCGTCTGGTTTTTTTACGATGCGTTCCATGCGAGAAATTTTGTGCTACCAAAGAGTTCAGCGACCTACTGATAAACCACGAACTTCAATTACTGAAGTGATTCCATACAAATATAAAGTAAGTATTTTGGATTAGAGAAACCCATTTTCCTTTCCACTCATAATGTAGAGGCATAAGCCTAAACTCCAACATCTATGAAAAATTGTAAGTAAAGGCATCCTAATGGATCACACTGCATAACAGGACCGTGCATACAGTCCTTAGTAACTAGACTACATTTTCTGGTTGAATTTGAGTCATAACCCCAGTCTATTCATACTGGTCCAGACAAATTAAGAAGCATCCATTTGAAAATAATTCAACGCAATTCTAATGACACGATAAACATTGTGGCTTCACGTCGACAATGTCTACCTTCCCATAGTCCAGGGAGTTCAGACCTTTCGTTGATTGGTTCGTTGGCCTGAAATTAGAAGGCTGGTATAAATAACTTGAGATACCAATACATACCAGTCTGCTGCAAAGAAAACAACATTCGACTTTCTCCCACATTCTTCATATCACAAGATTTTTCCTACCAACCCTAAGCTTATCCATCATTTACCTTTCCAATAATCTTATTTATATATTTCCTTTGCGTAGGTGCGATTATTTACGCTTGCTGACCATTGTTTGTGCCGATTTCTGGGCATTTATTTCATTGTTAATAGGTCTCACTATTGTTTTTTTCTCTATATGCCTTCGCACTTATGTTTCATATTGTTGAAAAAATAACCTGAAGATATAAGGAAAGGAAAATAACTGTTGCTGATTGTTGATTCAAACGAAAGAATGGAGCTTTAAGCTCAGTGTCCAACAAAGATTTATATTTCTTGAATTAGGTATAAATTAGCTAAAATATATGAGCTTGGCTGCAAACACCTTTATGCTATTAAATAGAGGTTATCGAATAAATGGTTTCAAATATATTGATATTGAATGGTCGAAATTTCAAAATATTTTCACAAGCAAACAGAGGAGAAAAATGTCAAAGAATTTATTTCCATGCTCGAAAGGTACTGCCGGACTAACAGTGAGACCTAGACACTATCTTCTGGTTCCACTTCCTAAGATTATCTATTCATGAAAATTTGGCTGGTATGATATAGAAAGTCATATCGTATTGAATACGAATACTAACAGGACGACCGTAGTAAAAATCTGTAAATAAAATTAATATGCCCAATGGCTCACAGTGGAGCAGAAGATAGGTTAGGCCCCTGACTTAGTTACAGCTTCCGTGACAAAGACATTTTTTGGAATAAGCCTTATGCCCAACCCTCTCTAAGAGGACCAAATCACCCTTTCGTTCGTTCCCCTTTTTTCTACTGTAGTTGGGTATTCCACGCGAAGGTTAGGTAGGAGATTCAGAATGAAAGGTGAGGGGCTTCATTTCTTGTAGACGTACAGCTGCTCTACGGTGCACGTCATCAACCTTCAAGACACCAGATATTGTAACATCAATTAAATTAAACAGGCTACGATGGGCTGACCATATTGTTAGCGCTAACGAAAACTATACTCCTAAGCAATTGCATAAACATAAATAGCAGACCAAAATATAGATCAATTGATGCTGTGGACCAAAGCACTGAAACGCTGGAACTACAATGTTGGCGAATGCTAGTAGGAAGTAAAAATTATTGAAGAAGTAAATAGCAGCAAGCGAAGACTCGTACCGAGTTGTGGAGCTGGTGATAAAGATGATATAAACTCCCTAAAAAAATTAGGTAAGGCTTCAAGTTCCACCACTCTCAATTTAGTCGTTTTGGAAGGCAAATCATTAGACTGTTAAATTAAGACCTATAGTCACCAAATCGAATTAGAAGTACTAAACTAACTGAGACAAAGTAACTTATCCGGAGTGTAGAACACATTCTCTTTGTTTGAAAAGCATGAATTTCTCGAAAGAAGAGACAATCCATAGGAAATATCTTTTAAACAATGTACAGAAAAATCTCCGACAAGCTGATTTCATCGTTGAAAGACGAACCAGTCAGAGCTTGACTTTTCATGATGTTGTCGCTTTAAGTGAGTTAGAACTTTTGGGTTGAAAAAGAGTTAAGAGTAAGTACAAATGGAATTGTATTTTAAAAAGATTATTCTACATATTATTGGATTTCAAAATTAGTTGGAGAAAATTGCCTCTCAAATTCTAAGGAACTCATTAAATATCACAGATTTCTAAATATGTATTAAATCCTTGTCCAGACTGGATAAGGAAGCGAAGCGAATGGAATATATTTTGGAATATTTTGCATTTCATTTAAAATATACATTTTCCAAAGTCAAAGAAAGTTCTCTCTCTAATTTTGTATTTTCTAATTTTCGCTTGAACTTCTTTTAACGCTCAAAAATATATATGAAATTGCATTTTGCCTTCAAAATCTCTGTATGAAAATCAGTTAAATTTCGAACAACAAAAAATCCTTTCTATTTGCTTTCTTAAATGAACTCGTTCTTTAACTGTGTGCAGCACTCAGTGCTCGCTTGTCTGTCTGTCTGTGCAGTTGCATGAAGTCGTTTGAGTGTGAAAATTATGATATTATTGAACGAGTGGACACATTTAACGATGATTGTAAATAACGGATATATGTGTGGTGTGAATGCGCGAAAAGAACACACATGGTGCGAAAGAGAGAGAGAGTGAGAGAGAGAGAGAAAGAGGAGGAGTAGCAAACATGTTAACTGCAGTGATCCAATACGGTTACAAACATACAAAAATTACATAAATGCTACACGCTAGTGAATATACATATGTACTTATGTATATATGTTTGTGTATGTGTATATATATTTATTTCTGCATATAACGGTAAATGAATATGTTTGCATAAAGTCCAGTGATGATAAATATGGTTATATAAAATTTCGTATATTTTTTCACAGTTAAAAGTAATTTATATGCAAGTGTAGACGAAAATTCGAAAACACACATACATTCATACATATGTATTTGTGACTTACAACAACAACAAACACAATTACAAATGTATATGTAAGACAAACAAGTAAATGAACAAGTGTCCGAAATTAATGCAACAACGACGACTGGCGACAATGCAATTACAGTTGTAATGTATGTATATATGTATATATATTTATGAGTGTTTACACACCTACACACCCCCTAGAAGCCCTTGCCTGCATATATACTAGTATATGCGAATATGCAATCATAACTGACATTGAGAAAACAAATAAACCGATAGAATTGACATTTGCACTTGCCGACATACATACAGACAAATATTGATAACCAAACATATAAGCATATACATATGTATGTTTGTATGTGTTTGTGATACCGTAAGAAATGTATGCAGACAATTCCAATCAGCAAAAGCACAACTGTACAAGTGTTGAAGGACAACTGTTTGCTTATTCATATATGTATGCAGGTATGTTAGTTTGTGAATACGCACACATGTTTCTTAATGACACCGGAATTTAGTTAGCGCACAGTGGGATATTTTGGTAAGCATGTTGATTAAAAAATGTATTTAGTGATAAGTGAAATTCCTACTACATTTGAGAAAAAATATAAATATTTTTTGTATTCTCAAGACAAACGCAATTTTAAGAACTTAGCTGAAATTTCTTTTTAACCCGATGGATAGTTTTCTGCCTGGCACACTCTCACAATTCAACCACAAATCCATCATTCAAACATTGAATAGTGAATATGACGGCTGGAAGTAACTAATCAGCTTGAATGGGTTAACTTTGGATTGATATTTTCTTTTATAGAGATATGAAACCACTTACTATAAACACAGGCCCTTCTTATAACATAAGTGTGACGAAAAATCTCTGATTACGAAATTTATTTCCTATGGAAGTAGGACCAGAATAGTTCTCTAAGATTCTATGATACTAAATTGGATTTTAATGTAAACTTATACTGAGTTTATGGAAATTAAAACAGGAGGTCTCGAATATGATGCTCAAATAAACTATGTTAAAAACTATAGTCGAATAATCAAGTGGACCATTTTGGTGATTCTGACGTACATACATCTGTGAAATCTAATAATTCAGACCTTACTATTACGACCAATTAAAATTGGAGTTCTTACAATAAGCTCTGTTTCAATAGACTTAACTTCGATACAATTGATACGTTCGGTTACTACCTAAAATACATCATTAACCCCATCTTTATGTTCGAATGTTGTCGAATATCTTCAATGATATTGCGAATTTATTACCAAGAAGTAGACGATAATTGGAATAATAATGATACATTTTCTTGGCGGAAACATATAGCGAGTAAAATAACTTGCATGAAGTTAAGAGCAGCAAATTTAAATTGGCTTCTAAACAAAAAGTCTAAACGAAGCCTAGACAACAAAGTCCTGTTATACAATGCAATCATAAAACCGATTTGGAGGTATCGTATTCAACTGTGGGGTACGACCTGTGCAACCAACATTGAAATAATTCAGAGATTCCAATCTAAAATGCTTAGAACAATAACTGGTTCACCATGGTACATGCGTAATGAAAATATCCATAAGGATCTTGATATTCCTATGGTAAAGAAGGAAATAGAGGACAGCAGAAAGAAATACATTTCTAAACTTCGTGAACATCCAAATCCATTGGCAAATGCCTTGGTACATTCCTGCAATCAAACACGTTTAAAAAGAAGAGATCTACCTGCCTACTAAAGAGCAACGTTCTACCAAAAAGCTCAAACACATTCTGAGCTTACTTAGTTGTAAATAGATTTAAGATTTTAATACTTATTGTTAGGCTTTAAACAAAGCAGATTCAATAAATAAAGAAATATTGAAAAAAAAAAAATTCTTTAAAAAGATTATAGTGTATATTTAATTTCTGACTACCACCTATGATTCATTCTGATCGTTTAGAGAATCAACGACCTAATAATTTTGGCTCAGTTTGAGAAACTACTATTAAGAAAATATGGTGATAGTAATAGAAAAAGATTTAAAGTTGATCTCTAAAATCATACGTATTTCGGTGGTTAACGCAATAACATTATTTGATCCCTTTAAGAAAAGCCCTCAAATACATATTTCTATCTAATACGATAATTTTTGGAATATCATACCATCTAAAGCGAATACAATAATATTCGCAACATAAAACTTCGCTTCATTATAGACTAAGATATGTAGAGTTTAATAGTGAGCTAGATGATAGACCAAAACCAAAGATGCCCGAAGAATGATGTTGAGTCCGACAGCATTACTATTCTGTAATCCAATAAAAGCATACCATACAACAAAACCGCATAACTAGAGAATGATATAGGTGTTGTTCCCAAAGAAAATTATAGGAAATTCATAACCAATTTCAACAAACTGAATTCAATGCCGCCAAATTTGGTCAAAAATTTCTATTAAAGGAATAAATATTCAGTTTAACGAAGCCGATAGCTATGGGCTTTTGCAATTAAGGAAAAAAACTTTGTATACCGCTTTTAATATTTAAATATCTATATTCCATAAAAGAAAATAATTTCTCATACTTTTAAAGATCCACTTGGAATATAGGAATACAGTATACAAATTGCAGAGGACCAAATTTTGTTATGGTCTTCGGTATTTAAATCAAGTAAGCTTAAATCTTATTTTCGATTTTTCAAAATAGTTTTCCAATTTTTGCAATCCATCACCCACTGTGCAACATGCTGCCGCCATCGCAAGTGTGACAGTGAGTTAGGTTGCAAATGAGAGTGCAATGTGTCGGACAAAGTGCAAACACTGTATGATTTATCATTTTAATTGTATTGGCAAACAGCATAAAGTACACACACACACTAACACATGTACTGTGATCATATGATGTGTTTTTGTAACAACAAATATATGTACAATGGGTATGTTTGCAGCAAATGAAGGCGCATTGATTTCAATTTTGATGCAAATGAGTTATGCCCTGCTGGGGCATTGGTGGGCGGGGAGACAATGTAAATGCACAAACAACAAAGTGAACACAAACAAGGGCACACAGATGCAAATACACACATGTGAATATATAAGTGCAAATGTGATTGCACATATTTGCGCATTAATCACGGTATGTTAATTTGATGGAGCTCAACTCATAATTTTAAGGGAAGCTTAAAAATTACTATGAATCACATACAATTGCCACCGCAAGTGGCTTAAATATATTTTGGGTCGGAAATTTAAGAGAAATGTTTTAATAGTTATATCTGCCTGTGGGCAAATAATTTAACGGAAGAGAAGGAATTTGTTTTTGTTAAAAGACATTTTAGAGAGTCTTTTAAAAAGAACCTAACATCAATGATTTTCGTTGCAAATATTGTAATACACTATTTGACCGGCAGTTGGCGTTTATATCAAAATCTATATATTATTTCTATCCGATTTGGTCAATATATGTTTGATGATGTGAGAAAAAGTAATAAAATCTGAAATTTATTCACCGGGCAATACTAAGTTCGATATATTGCTTCACGATATAAAAGCACTGTAGTATAACTCAGGAATTATGCATATAATAACCAGTTCATAGTTCATGACACTTATATTCTTCTATACAACCAACTTTTTCTGAAAACGATTCAAACAATTTATTAAAAGAACAAGTATACTCTGAGCCAATTATACTTTCAATTCCCTTAAATTGGTTCCTTAATAACATGAATTTGGATAAAATAATTATTAATTGTCTTAGCTCCTAATCATATTTCTCATCTATCACACCTCAGCATTACAACCTCATTAATTTATTTCAAATGCTCTAGGGTTCAGTGGATTTCTGAATTGGTCTAAATTTGTATTGATAAGTCACAACCTCATTAAAGTAAATTGATCGCAAGAACGAGACTAATATAAGCGAGTACATTTAGTATATTTAGTCAATTATAAGTTCGAAGTTTCAAAGACATTGAGAGATCGGTCAGAACATTATGAGCAGTCATAGTACTTCAGCTATAACTGCCCACCTTAAATTAAAGTTAGCAAAGCGCTTAGAGACTTACTGGCAGTACTTTTCATTGAAGTTGTGAGCTCCGATTTCCATTATTTCATAATTAAATCGGTAAACAGTTAGATGCGCCCATGATTTCGATCAAACCGAGATCGCCGTCAAAAAACACACGCTTTAGATAGAAGAGAATCTGATTCTGAACATTCCTTATTATGGATAAGACGTCGACTTTCAGTGACTTCAACTTATCTTAGTTTGATTATATTCTCTTTTGAGAAAACTTCGGAGCTTTTGTATAAGTATAATTCTACAATATGATTAGAACTTTCTTGGTACAAATTGATTTCAATGTATGTATGTATGTAATTGGCCCAGGAACCGTTAATTCGATTATATCAGAATCGATAATAGCGCGCCATTCATCTCTTTACCCCGCAATTCGGCGCCAGTTGGAAATCCCAAGTGTAACCTGGTCGCTCTCCACCTGGTCGTTCCAACGGAGTGGAAGCCTTCCTTTTCCTCTGCTTCCACCGGCGGGAACTGCATCGAACACTTTCAAAGCTGGAGTGCTTTGGTCCACGCGGACAACATGACCTAGCCGTAGCCGCTGTCTTTTTATTCGCTGAACTATGTAGTTCATCGTTCCATCGTCTGCGGTATTCGCCGTTGCCAATGTTCTGAGGTCCATAAATCTTGCGCAAAATCTTTCTTTCGAAAACTTCTAAGGTTGTTTCATTGTCGTTGTCGTCGGATGTTGTCATCGTCCACACTTCTATACCATAAAGCAGGACGGGAATAATAGGCGACTTGTAGAGTTTGGTTTTTGTTCGTAGAGAGAGGACTTTACTTTTCAATTGTCTACTCAGTCCAAAGTACCACATGTGGGTAAGACAGATTCTGCGTTAGATTTCGAGGCTGACATTGTTGGTGTGGTTGATGCTGGTTCCCAGGTCGACGAAATTATCTAGACTTTAAAGTTATGACTGTCAACAGTGACAGCGGAACCAAGACGCAAATGCACTGACTGTTTGTTTGATGACAGAAGATATTTCGTCTTGTCCTCATTCACCACCAGACCCATACCCTTCGCTTAATTATCCAGTCTGGAAAAAGCAGAACAAACGGCGCGGTTGTTGCTTCCGATGAAATCGATATCATCGGCGTACGCCAGCAGCTGTACACTCTTAAAGAAGATTGTAACTTCTCTATTTAGCTCTGCCGCTCGTATTATTTTCTCCATTATCAGGTTAAAGAATTCGCACGATAGTGAGTAACCCTATCTGAAACCTCGTGTGGTATCAAACGGCTCGGAGATAGCCTTCCTGATCCTGACAGAGCTTTTGGTGTTGCTCAACGTCAGTTTACATAGCCGTATTAGTTTTGATTGCAATGACCTTGGATTAAATATGGTTCCGATGGAAGAGAGATCTCGGTTGAGGTCCATAACTGTTATAACCGTAGTGGCTCATTAGTGATCAACATACAATTTGATGCCCACAATAAACCAATTTAAATGGTTGAAAAATGCGTAAGAAATGGTAAAGAAAGAATTGAATTTTTATTGCACCACTGAGGAAAAAAACGATTACATAAAAACATTTTAAAACGAATGAGCATAATAAAAAACGTCATACGACTGTGATAGCGGTTAAATTTGTAGTTTTATTGTCTTTCAAGCATTTACCGAAGCTTTATGAAAGAACCCAGCAGCTTGTATGGTTTCGCTTAAACAATAAGAGATAATGAGATATAAGAAATCAATAAGAAGCGAAAATAAATAAGGAGGAAACAACAACAGAAATGGAAGTGACACGGTGTTGACCAAACGAAAGGTTGTCGAACTCACCAATCTCAAAAATAGTGACGATAAAAACATAAAATGTCAATGAGGGAAGAGAGAGGGTTTAAGGGGAGTGCGGCAGGGTTTAACGGAAGTTAAAACCACGCATTATTATTATTATTTGGCGATAAGTATGTATGTATGTATATCACACACATAACAAAACTGGGGAGGAGCTCACAGTCGTCACTAGAGTTAGAGCAATGATGAGCTTGTGAAACTGCCAAGTTGGCAAAATTAAATCAATGCCATGCCAAACGAAAGTGGGTAATAAAATCAAAGTGGTGGGGAGCATAATAAAAACTGAATAGAGAAAATATATAAACACAAAGTGATATTGTCGATTGCGTATTCGGTGTACTACATCTGTGAATGTATATTATTTATCTGTACATATGTGTGAGTTTTTTTACAGTGGTGCCCCCTACTGTCCAACCTAGAGCAATAAAATCAGCAAAAGTTTTTCCTCTGAGTCATTGGTGACTACACTAAATACTAGGGGATACGAGTACGTTGGCTGCTTACTAAAAATGTCCCAGCTAACATTTTAGATTATGTTTTCACATTTATCGAAATATTTTGTTGGTGGACCAAATTTGAGAACAAGTTAGGTTAGAAAATATTGAATGAGATGAAGTTATGTTGAGTGAAGTTGGTATAAGTTATAGCTGGTTAGAGACGATGTTTTAAGGCTATATTGGAATAGAATTATTTATGAAAGATTTGGTAAGGTTAGGTGAGGTAATGTGTTAGACAGATTGGATAAATATTTTTTTAGTATATATTACGTTTTGTGATGTTAAGTTTGGATATGTAAGATTAGATTAAGTTATGCTGAACAAGATGAGAGGTTATTCTCATGAAGATACTCATAGGACAGGTCATGTTTGGATAGAAAAAGCACTTTTGGTCTAGATTATGATATAGTTATTAGGTTGGGTTAGGTTCGAATGGGAAATACGACGTTAAATCAGATTGTGTGGAGTAAGGTTAGGTTATGTAGGAATTCGTTAGATTAGGTTTAACTAAAATGGGTTGAATAAGAATTGGTTTAAGTACATGTAGTTTCTTGTGCCGCCAATTTCACGAAACAAACGATAAGACCTCCTCTGAATTTAGGTTAGGTTAGATTAGGGGAGGTTAGGGTAGGTTCTGTTAAAAGTATAAAAGCACAGTATATCCAAATAACTGACAGTAGCACCTTCTCTCTACTGATATCCTCTACACTGTATATTCCGATATTTTATGTTCACTTGGTTAAATTTTAGGGATGCTGGTTTCTTTATATAATATACATGCTATACTCATATGAGAGGGGAAACATATACGCTCATACATCCTCTTTATAAATATCACAGTTTGCCTTTCAGTCCGCAATGGCTGTCAACGACCTACGATGACTCATAAAATTGTATGGTAGCACCATAAAATCAAAATTGCCAATTGTCATTTTGTGGATTTAAATAAGAAGATTGAGAGAACACAGGAAACTAAATGAATGGTTGATAAAGGAGATGCCCCTCGTTAAAGATGACTAAGTGTACTAGAAAGTGGTACTTAGTTTGGGGTCCACTGCAATTGAAATGGTTATTTTAAAGAATTTTAGTAACGGATCTATATGGTATTGAGACCTTAATCATTGTCGTTTTAAGTGGATAGATCGAATCACGGTTCTGAGTTCGATAAAATATATATAGAAACTGAAGTGAAAAAAATTTAAAAGATCTTAGACTTGAAAAATTATTTATAAAATAAAGTTTATGAATAAAAATTTTTTGAGATTGCATTATTAGTTTTAAGTGTTGCCACCTGTTTAAAATTTTAATTCATTGAAATTGTTAAGAGAAACGGAGAATCATAAAAGAGATGACAAATAACATAGTTTTAGATGATAATACTTTTGAAAAGGGTTAAAGGCACATATTTAATATGTGATATATACCCAGGTTTTTAAAATTGTAAAATAAATATCAAATAAATAAACAATTTTTTTTAAATAGAGTTGCCACTTATACCTACATTACTTAAATACTTATTTCACGGAAAAGTAATTAAGAAATTAAGAAAATAGTAATCAAAATAAAACGCCTGAAATATAATTTTAAAAATTTTTTTGTGAACAGAGTTGCCACCCAAATTTTTAAAATATTCATTATAATATTTTCACTGCAGCCTAGACAATTCTATTCTGTAGCTTAGCATTTAAACATTTTTGTTTAGTTAAAGTTTCACCCAGATACATACGTACTATATTATACACCAACCGCTGACTTGTTTCACTTAGTCCAATCAACTTTATTATATTTGCCATTTTATTTTAATTTACCATATGAGTTTTCTTTAACTAAGCATATCTCTTATTAACAGCCTCTATGCAGCCAATTTATGTTTTTTTTTTTCCTCAGCACGTGCCCATTAAACTTTTGCTTGCACTCATTTCAGTTTTAGCTCGACCGAGTTAAGCAAAATGTTTAATAGAAAAACACAACAAATGCAATCAAATTTTATGTGTGTGGGCTCCTATGCAAGCGTTTCTTTTTCCACACTCAACAAACTTTATTCAATTTGCATTTATAGACGTGTCACATGGCACAAGTATAAAGTGGGAGAAAAGGACATGACAATGACTTGACATACAGTAGTCAAGTTTATATGTGAATGAATATACATACGTACATACATATCTACATCTTAGTCTTGCCGGCAATAAGCGTCTTTATTGATTTTATTATATGTGTAAATATATATCCTTTTTTGCTTGCCCATACTTTTCGTGTATCCTTTATTGGTTTTCGTTGCGCGATTTGTCTTTCGCAGCAGTCACACATGTCCTTTTTTTCATTTTTGCTTTGATTGAATTTTTTGTTTCTGGATTGTTTTTTATTTTTCATTGGTGTGATTGCGCGTCTCTTTGGTAATTTTCGGAAATTGCATATTGGCTACAAAGTGAGTGGGTGTCATGCATGTATAGTTACTTTTCAGGCACGCAGAGTTACATTTTAATGTCAGCTTTGGTGGTCAAATTTGTTATTGTTTTTTCTTCTTCCACCTATTCAACAGTTTTAGCGTTTGTTTCTTCGCTTTTTATACTATCGCAACAAAAGTTGCTAAGAGATTATTATAGTCTTGTTCACATAACGGTTGTTTGTAAGTCATAAAACTAAACGAGTTAGATGTAGAGTGGTACACATGTTCCTTGGGACCGTGAGAGGGTTGCTTTCGAAAATGGGTAAAATCGGATCACTGCCACGCCCACAAAATGGTGAAAACCAAAAACATATAAAGTGTTTTAACTAAGCCATAAATTAAGCTATGAAAGTGAAATTTGGCACAAAGGATCGTCCTAGCAAGGGCCATATTTGTATGTACCCCCTCGCCCACAAATTGGTTATTTGTATATACCCCCAACTCCCATACAAAGGTTAGGTTGAAAATTACTAAAAGTGGGTTAACTCACTAACTAAAAACGTCAGAAACACTAAATTTCACAGAAATAATAGCAGAAGTCCCCGCAAAACTAATACGGCTGTGTAAGTTGACGTTGAGCAACATCAAAAGCTCCGTCATGATTGGGAAGGACCTCTCCGAGCCGTTCGATACCAAACGAGGTTTCAGACAAGGTGACTCACTATCGTGCGACTTCTTTAACCTGATGATGGATAAAATTATAAGAGCTGCAGAGCTAAATAGATATTGATATCATCGGAAGCAACAACCACGCCGTTTGTTCTGCGTTTTCCCGCATGGATAAGGAGGCGAAACGAATGGGTCTGGAGGTGAATGAGGACAAGACGAAATATTTCCTGTCATCAAGCAAACAGTCGGCGCATTCGCGTCTTGGCTCCCACGTCACTGTTGACAGTCGTAACTTCGAGTTCGTAGATAATTTCGTATACCTGGGAACCAGCATCAACAACACGAACAATGTCAGCCTCGAAATCCAGCGCAGAATAACTCTTGCCAAAAGGTGCTACTTTGGACTGAGTAGGCAATTGAACAGTAAAGTCCTCTCTCGACGAACCAAAATCAAACTCTACAAGTCGCTTATCACTCCTGTCCTGCTTTACGGTGCAGAAGCTTGGACGATGTCAACATCAGATGAGACGACACTAGGAGTTTTCGAGAGGAAAATTTTGCGTAAGATTTATGGTCCTCAGAACATTGGCAACGGCGAATACCGCAGACGATGGCACGATGAGCTGTACGAGTTATACGACGATATTGACATAGTTCAGCGAATAAAAAGACAGCGGCTACGCTGGCTAGGTCATGTTGTCCGAATGGACGAAAACACTCCAGCCCTGAAAGTGTTCGATGCAGTACCCGCCGGAGGAAGCCGAGGAAGGGGAAGGCCTCCACTCCGATGGAGGGACCAGGTGGAGAGCGACCTGGTTCCACTTGGGATCTCCAACTGGCGCCGAAGTGCGAAGGAGAGAGAGGTGGCGCACTATCGTCGATTCGATAGCGAATTAAAAGTTTGCACAAATACTGTATTGTCGAAATCGGACTATAACTATTCATTGCCCCGGATATTGAATATGAAGAACTCAGTTCCCCATGCTAAAATTTCACCGAAAATTTCGGTAAATCTCTCAGGTATCTTAATTTAATTCAGAGGAAATATTTTTGTTCTAATAGTGTGTCTCTGTACCAGAAAAGGTTAAAATCGGGTCATAACTTCCCTTATATATAAATATATGAGAATACCTAATTATAAGATTTTCAAAAATACGATGAGCTTAATAGCTTATAAATCGGTTAATATGTGAAATATGTTTATGCCGAATATATGGGTCAAATTGTCTGTTTTCTTAATAAAAATATAGCAATAAATTGCGACAGTATAAAATGTTCGGTTGCACCCGAACTTAGCCTTTCCTTACTTGTTATATTATATTATTATCAAGCAACAATTTTTTTAATTCCGCACACGACCATTCAGTAGGGAGCCGACCGCTCGAGTGATTTTAACCCCCCTCCCGTACCTCCGTACCTCCGTGCCCGAGTGACGCCTACAACTCTACAACGCATAGTTAGCCGCCGAGCGGATATTTTTAAAACTCGTGATATCTTTTGAATGGAATGTCAGAATCTAATAATTCAAAAAGTTATACCAAGGTTTTGAAGTGATTTAAAATAATAAATCATTTATTTCGATAAGGATTAATACTAAGGTACAAATAAAGAGCCTTTTCAAGTAGTGGTATTTTAATTTATATAAAATCGCTTATTGTGACAAAACTATATAGTTAGAGATATGATGTCGCGACGTTTTTTGTAGATAATAATAAGTGCTACAAAATTGTAGTACATCACTTTGTTATATCTTCAATCGTTTTCGCAGCATTCGCGATTAAAGAAATTTTAGGAGTTTTGGTAAGGAACCCTATTTTTTTAAACTAAATATAGCCTATGTTACCCAGAGATAGTATAGCTTTCCAACGGTGAAAGAATTTTTCAAATCGGTACAGTAGTTTCGGAGCCTATTCGAGACAAACAAACAAAAAATCAAACCTTTCCTCTTTATAATATTTTCATAGATTAAAATTAATATGGGTACACTGTGCGACATTTTTTATGTATTGCAAGGAGTGTAAGATCACTTTTTAATGATTTACTTAAGTAAATAGTACATATTGTGCACACATTATTCATGTACTTATTAAAATATGTGTGGCAATCCTGCTAATTCCTTTTTTTTCAGAATTGCTTATTGTTTTTTTTTTTGGTGGTTATTATATTTGATTTCAGCAAATAATTTATTATTTAGATGATTTTACATAAATATATATAAATTATAATAAAAGAAAATAGTTTCAGTACTAATATAAAATTTAGGTGGCAACTCACTGCAAATTATGTGAAATATGAATTGTGTAAATCTATGTTATATTTAGTCTTTGCGTCTTTCAAATTTGTGTTTACTAAAAATAATGTGTGGCAACCCTTTTAAATTTTGTATGCAACAGTATTTTTGTTCAGTATTTGTTATTTTATGTACAATTGGTGCAGTTTTTATTTAAGAAAGATACCTATTATAGTATTATTTAGTAAAACATGTGGCAACCCTTTATTCAATATTTTTTATTTACATCCGTTTGACAGTTTATTTCATATAAACTTCTGTGTATGTAACTATCATTTTATCTAGAAAACTTATAAAAAAAATGTATTCAAAAATTATTTTCAAATTATTAAATGGCAACATCTTTTATATTTTCTTATCTTACACTATTTTTCTTTTCCAAAGTATTGTAAGTGATATTAAAGTGCTTTTCTATTAAAACCAAAATATAATAGTTTACACTCTGTAAACTGTGGCAACCCTATTTTCACAATCCACTGTTTGGCGGTTTATTTTATATTATATTTTATGGTTTGTAAACCTCATTATATCTTGAAAACTTTTAAATTTACTATTCTAAAAATTATTTTTAATACTTAAATGGCAACCCTGTTTTTTAAACATTTCATATAAACAGCCAGAAAAAAATTCTAAATTATATTCCAGATTGAATTTAATTACTCAGATCAGAATCAGAAATTTTCATATTTCCACAACAATGTAAATCAAATCACTCCAAATGGGCAACTCTATCATAAAACATAAAACTACATAAATGTTAAAAATAATAATATAAAAATCTCTCAATTTTTGTCTCACTAAATTCTTAAATTACACAAACTCTGCTATAAAATATAAATAATGCTATTTCAAGCAAATTGAGTATGTAGTATGTGATCCTTGAGCGTGTGCGAGCATTTTAAGACTTTTAAAGCTCAACTATGCACACTAATTCGCAAAATCTCAAATGGCCACTTAAGTTTTTATTAAGAAAATATTTCAACTAGCCTTGCCATTGCTACTGCTTAAGTCGCTTTAATGCAGTTTTACCGACACTAAAAGCAACAAAAATACACACACTCTAACATACAATTATACCATCATCAGTATATAGTATCTCAGTCATCCTACTGACCTTAAGTAAATTATTACGCAAGCATTAAAGTTGTGCGCTCATTGAAATCTTTTGGCGATTAGAGTTGGCATTAAAAGTTTTAAAAGCACTACACACGCGTACTGCTTTTACCAACAAGCAATAGGACACATGCTCACATACATATATATCCAGAGTTACTTGATTATAAGTTTACAGTTATAGCTCACTAAGCTACTGTGTCAACCGAAAACATTTAATCAGTAACACAAATCTGCTGCAATGCTATCTGCAACTGTTAATCGCCGCAAAGAGTGTGATAGAGAGAGAGAGTGATATAGAGGGTGAGAGGGTGATCTTATTTTCCACTGAAATGTATTACACTTAAGCTTGACGCCTTAAGTTAAATATTTAATTTCAACTATCTATCCTTGGCTAAAAGTGTGTGTGTGTTCGTGTGCGCTGCTTGCAAACTTTCGCATGATTGTGGTTTAAGGTTACTCATACGACACGTAGCACGCAAGTGTATGTATAGAGAGAACGAGCTAGCGCGTTAAGGGAGTGCAATGAGCACGTGTAAAGGGGCGAAATTCACACACATACATATATACTAAATAGAAGCGCATTTATAACAGTAAGTATATTTATATATGTATGTATGTGTGTATACATTATATAGGTGTGAGTGTTCGTTCGAAATTTTGGCTGAAAACCAAATTTCTAAATTTCGTTAAAAGTTTGCGCAACACGATTTAGATAACGAAGTGGCACTGCCAACAAATACACGAAGAATTTAACACACACACACGCAGAAAAGTGCACCCACATGCATACATACATATACACAAAGGCGCTCTTACTCCACTCACTTTCACCAAATACTTGCAGATTTTTGCAAAAGTTTTGCCAATTTTCGTTGCGCTTAAGCTGCTCTGCGTATACACACTCATCTCTTGCTACCCTTCACTGCGTTTTCAGCGCCTCACTGCACTCCTTACACATTAAAGCATACACACCCACATGCCCACATATATTTATCAACTGCCTTGGCCTGCTGATGATATCAATTCAATTTTTCGTAATTTTTGCAAATCTAACAAATTCGTTAAAGTCACAAAAAGTACATCGTAGGCAAGTACTTTAGGTTGTCATTTCATTTTTTTTATTTATTTCGTCGCTCAAGCAATTTCCTACACTTGTGCTGGAAGCGGTCGGTGGTTGGTTAGCTTCTGGAGTGTAACAGTTATTGGGTAACAAGCAGATGTGTGAAAAATATCACACACACACATCTATATGTGTGTATATTAAACTTGAAAAAACTCTATATTCACAAGGCCACACATATACCTTCCATGTATTTGTATGCCATCACATATGTACATATGTGCGCCACTGCGTATACGTGACCTCAGGGCAAATTGAAAATTGAGTAGTGGTCAGCTTAGAAAAATAAGCATTGTTATATGCTTTGCGCAAATATACATAGAGAACTATATGAATTCACACACTCAGTTTTTATGTTTTAAGTGAGTTCAATTTTCATGGTTTAGTCCAAATCAATTGTGATTACCAACTAGCAAGTTTAGATAGTCGACCATCGATAGATTCATATGTACCCATAATATTTTATAAAAATGTAGCAGTGCATGGCTATAATGCGTTCTAACCAATATAATAGCACATTTAATTACACTATAACTTATCAAATTTAATACATTGAGTCTATATTTTATCTCTCTTTTATTAAAACAAACTGAGCGTTGAGTAGGTTAGGTTAGCTTAGGTTATACTGGTAGGCCAATACGTCACACATAGACCATTTAGGTCCTTTGCGAAACCTGATGGAGTGCTGTCACGTTGTCCACGAGGAGTAGTCATCCTTTAGGATGCCTGCGCTTGACGCGAATTTTAAAAGTTTTTGTGGCTTCATTTTCGATACCTCTTCCAGATTCTCATATTGTGAGGCCCCCAAGTAGCGAAGTCGTTGCCTTGACAATGCAGAAGATGCTTCATTGTTTCTATTGCACCCTGCTCTTGACATTTCCTGCAGTCATCTCGATCTGTAAGTCCCATTTTGTAGGCATGTGCAGCCACCAGACAGTGGTGGCCTGGGAGTATTCCCACCAAACTCCTACAGTCCCTTCTATCGAGTGACAGTATGAGTTTGGTATACTTCTGGTCTACCGTTTTACACATGGCTTTAGCGGTTTCACACCCCGGTATGTTTCTTCAACGTGTTCTTGTCATGCCCTTGTCCAGATCATCGTATAGACAGTGCATGGGTTTGCCAATGTCAGTCCCGTTTCCGGAAGACAGTTTTACACCGCTCTTGGCAATTTCGTCCACAATCTCGTTGCCTTCGATGCCTTTATATCCTGGCACCCAGTAGAAGTGAAGACACGTGTTCCTAGCAACACTCTCCACTGCTACCCTGGTATCCAAACAACTTTTGGCCGAAATGCAAATGTCTACGTAGATATTGACTTTGGAGTACCCGGCTGCTGTATTGAGGGCTAGCTCTGCGGCTTTCTCAATATCAAACACCTCCGCAGTAGATATACAATGTGCCCTTACGCCAGCCGTCTTTTTCCAAGTTCACTCGGAATCTTCTTTCACAGTTACAGAGCGCTGCGCGTCGCTGAACCCTTTCTATTGGCTTTCGATAAGTTGATTTCTTTATGCCTGTCCACCACACAATAGCACCATAGAGCACTATTCTGTGTAGCACCAGTGCCTGAGAGAGGGAGAAAACCCCCAGGTAGTACCGAGCAGCTGCCTGCATTCATATAAAGCATTACTGGCCTTCCTTACCCTTTCTTCCACATTGTGCTTCCACAGCAGCTTACTGTCCAAGACGACTCCTAGGTACTTAGTGCGGTCCTTCGGTGATAGTTCTGTTCCGTTTAGAGAGGGGAGCCTCCATTGAGGGATTTTGTATTTCCTTGTAAAAACAAGCAGATAGGTTTTTTCCGCATTCAACCCTAGGCCTGATTGTGTTGACCAATTTTGGACAGTATTGAGTGTGCTGGTCATAATATTGCTAATAATATGCGGACACTTTCTCGTTGTTACTATGGCTATGTCGTCCCCATACGCTACTATCTCGGGGGCTTTACCTTCGAAGTTCTTCAACAGATTATTTACGACCAGTGTCCAAAGGAGCGGAGAAAGTACTCCGCCATGCGGAGTGCCCCTACCAACTCCCTTGGTCGTTCTATATCGTTATCCTTCTAGGAGTCAAGAGGATTTTTACCCACCGTCGTATGACAGGTTCAACCCCTATAGACTCGATAGCTCCGAAAGCTTACTCCTTATATTCCAGGGTCTTTTCGATGTTAAATACTATTGAATGGAGTGCAGTCTCTAAAGATCTGCCTTTAGTGTACGCATGTTATGCTTTGGGCAGGCTGCCAGGGTGCATCCCTACATCTATGATTTTCTCTAATGTTTTCAGAAGTAAAGACGTTAGGCTTATCTTTGAGTAACTTTTTATCATTTCTAAGCAGCACAAGTCCATAAAGTCACTGCAGTACCTTCCGAAAGAATAATTCTCCACATTTCTTAGAAATATTAAGCATTCATTAAGGAAGGACGAAATTCGGGTAGTTTTATTTGTCCCATGAGGCTGAGGTAATTCTTGAACCGATTTCACTCATTTCTACCACCAAGGTACACTATATCCAAGACTATATGCTCACTTAATTTGGCTAAGATATTTCACATATTAATCGATATATGCCGAATAAAGCACACCGTATTTTTGAAAAACTTATAATTAGGTTTATGGAAGCTAGAGGAAATTATGACCAGATTTTAACCAGTTTTGGTACAGAGACACAATATTAGAAGAAAAAGATTTCCTCTGAATTGCATTCAAAATATTAGAGATTTACCAATATTTTCGGTGAAAACTTACTTCTAGACACTGAGTTCTTCATGTACGATATCTGTGGCCTTAAAATTTATAGTCCGATCTCGACAATTCTTAAGCCAAACCTCAAAAGCAGTGTTTGTGTTAAGTTTTTCTCCGCTATCTTCATTAGTTCTTGATGTATATATTGTAAGATATTCCATCAAAATTGAGTTATATGGAAAGTAGTCGTGGTTGTGAACCGATTTTGCCCATTTTCCATCCGTGTTATCAGGGTGTCAACTAAATATTATGTAACAAATTTTAATGAAATAGTTCCTGAGATTTGGTTTTTGACTAAAAGTGGGTCAACATTTTCTTTATTGAATTAACAAACTTTTGGTAGTTTTCTACATAACCTTTGTTTGGGGCAGACTACTCCGGCTTCGCACGGTCTTAAACAAACATTTCAAAAGTTATAAGTTTTTACACATTTATACACACTATCTCATACATATCTGGGTTCTTTTTAAAAAAGTAAAATGAGGAAAATTCGAACATTAAATTATATTTTATTTGCAATGAGATTTGATTACGACCTCTAGTCTTTTTTGTGAGTTGTCTTTCTCTCTGATTATGAAGGGGTGGGAAAGCTCAGAGATCGACGCCATAGAGTGAGATTGTATATTTCTAATATTTTATCTAGCCGCTGGCAGGTTTAGAAATTTTTAGCAAGCAGCTGCGAGCACTCGTTACTCGACTCCATCACGGTGTCTTTTTGATACCCTCACCTTGGAACTATTTCCAGAAAGTTGAGATTCTAGCAATAAATGCAGCCTATGTTACTCAGGGTGAATGTAGATTTCCAATGGTCATAGAATTTTTGAAATCGTCAGAGTAGTTTTCCAGTTTATTCAATACAAACATACATATAACTATTTCCTCTTGATAATAGTAGTATAGATATCTCAGTCGTTTAGTTTTAGGACTTACATACAACAGTTAGGTGAACAAAACTATAATACTCTCTAAGCAACTTTTGTTGCGAGAGTATAAAAAGAAATAAATAAGAATAATACGAGTATTATGATTTTTCTTATTCTCTACTCGCATCGTTTTTTTCAACGATTGAAATGCTCATGACATTTTAAGACACCTCCAATTGGTATTTTACTCTTACTACAATATGGCGGACACACTCGTCATATTGCATCCGCCATTATGAATTAAAAAAAAAAAAAAACAAGTAAGGAAAGGCTAAGTTCGGGTGCAATCATTTTATACTCTCGCAATTTATTGAAAAAATTTAACCAATACATATATGCGGAATAAAGCCCACCGTGTTTTTGAAAAACCTATAACTAGGTATATGCGAGCTAGGAGAAGATACTTTTAAAAAACCTACAATGAGGTATATGGAAATGTTATGACCCGATTTTAATAATTTTTGGAACAGAGACACATTATTAGAAGAAAACAACTTCCTCTGAATTATATTGAGATATCAGAGAGATTTACCCATATTTTCGGTTAAAATTTACCCTTAGGCGCTGAGATCAACATGTTCGATATCTGGGGTCTTGAAAAGTTATGGTCCGTTTTCGACAATTTTTTCTCACGTGAAGCCAAAGATAATATGCACTATTTGTGTAAAGTTTTATTTCGCTATCTTCATTGGTTCCTTATGTATACATTTTAAAGTGAAGGAATCAGATGGAATTCAAAATTGAGTTATTTGGGAACTTGTCGTGGTTATGAACCGATTTCATCCATTTTTCACATGTGTCATCAGGGTGTCAAGAGTAGTTCAGGGTGTCGAGTAGTTCCTGAGATATGGTTTTAGACCCATAAGTGGGAGACGCCACGCCCATTTTCCATTTTGTAAAAAAATCTGAGTGAAGCTTCCTTCTGCTATTTCTTCTGTAAAATTTAGTGTTTCTGACGTTTCTCGTTAGTGAGTTAACGCACTTTTAGTCATTTTCAACCTAACCTTTGTATGGGAGGTGAGCGTGCTTATTATCCGATTTCAACTATTTTCATAGTGTGTGGTGGGGTGGGTAAGAGAACCGACTGCAGAAAGTTTGGTTTATATAGCTATATTAGTTTGCGAGTTAAATACAAATAATCGATTTGTAGGCGGTGCCACGTCCACTTCCCCAAAAAAATTACATCCAAATATGCCCCCTCCTAGTGCGATCCTTTATTCCAAATTTTACTTTTATGTCTTCATTTATGGCTTAGTTATGACGCTTTAGACGGACGGACGGACAGACATCCGGATTTCAAATCTACTCGTCACCCTGATCACTTTGGTATATATGACTCTATATCTAACTCTTAGTTTTAGGTGTTACAAACAACCGTTATGTGAACAAAACTATAATACTCTCTTTAGCAACTTTTGTTGCGAGAGTATAAAAACAATAAGTAATTATCGACCCCGAAAACCCCCTAATAACAAGTTTGAATTTTTAAAAAGGCTGTACGCCATATTGGTGTTCTTTGGTTATGTCAAAACCAGATCAGGGTGGTGTTAAATGAACTTCGGTAGTTAGGTCCACATAGTAAGATCTCCAGGTCGTAACAATTTTTTTGTGTGGCTTTGTTATTTTCATAGTCTTAAAACTTTCCCAGCATGTCAGAATTAACGGCTGTGGTTATTGAACAAATAACAATCAGCTGATCGATTATCGAGTAGCCGGCAGTGCGAAGGGCAAAAACTGGTTTCTCAATTAAAATTTGAACATATACACATATATTTTTTACTGGGACCATTTAAAGTTTGGCCGTTCGATTTTAGCTTTCTGCCACTAATTGTTTCTTTTTTAACAGCCTTACAAAAACAAATTGGAAAAAGAATATTATTTTTGACAATAGCATTTAATTAGTCTAGACACTAAAAATAGCTAGCATCCAGCTTCAACTGGCATTAGTCGCCAGAGCTCAACACACAATCTGATTGTGACAGCAAAATACCAACAACCATACAAAACGGAAGACACGCATTACAAAATTGCATTTCACAAACTTGCCTATAAATTAGAAATTATCAAGTGCACCAAAATGTATGCAAAGAAAAGCATATCCCGCATCAAAATAGAGGAATGAAACGCAACAAGAGTGTATAACTAAACTCGCCAACCGTCGCCAGTTGCGAGGGAATACCGCACAAAAAACAAAAGAGAGTAAACGAAGGGTTCGCAGATTTTCGAATGCAACAAGCAAAAAATTTGCAAAAAAGTGAAATGAAATCAAACGAAGCGGAAATTATGCGATGCGAATGCACATTTTCATTTGGCGAATGACACTATGCTGAAAGACACAAACCGAAAATGCAACCGACAGGCAAAAAATATGATAAAAGCAAGGGGCTGGCGTGTGGTGGAGAGAGTGAAGAGGGGATAAACATTGTGAAGGGGCATGCAACTAGGCGCTGTTGCACAGAGTTTGATAAGTAAAGGCATCGGAAAAACTGCATACATTGAAAAACAAGTCACTAAAATCACACCGTATATACATACGCACATAATGAAAATATGAAAAATTGAAAAGTTGCACTAAAAGAAATGGAGCTTGGCGTAAAAACGCATCAATGTCGCAATGGACGCTTTCACGCTGACGAGATTGCGTCGTGTGCAGTGAATTGTGATGAAAACTTTTTTGTGTTTGATTTTATTTTTGTTTTTGGAATTTCCCGCTATGCGTAGGGGTCTTCGAAGGTACTTCTAAGCGGGACTATAAAAAGTTGGTATTAAACTCCTATTATTAAGTGTTTTTACTGAAAAAATAAATTTTGTTTGAATTTAGAGCTTATATTTACCTAATACAGTATACATTTAGGCGCATATATACTTCTCGGTTATTTATTTGTTACACAGAGTACTCTTCTATAATTTCTGCAAAACGAGACTGAATCGTATGATCATCAGAGTTGAGTAGTAGATCTTACTTATCTTCCATTCCGAAAATTCTCACTAAATGCATTTAAATATAACTTTCCCGCAAAAAACATTATTCAGCCCCATCCGCAATGAAAAATTTGTTTTTTTTTTATATTGTAAGTAATAACGACAATTATAAGCTGTAAGCAAAATATTACAGAAGAGAATAATTGTGATGAAGGGAGATCTATGAAAAAGGGATCCGCTGCAATTTAAAAATAAGTCTCGGCAATTCTTGCATTTCGAAATATCACTTGGATAATCCGATAATTATTCAAGAACAATGTCCATCTACTGCTTTGGAAATCTATTTCAAATTAGTCAGATCAGTAGAGCTTCAGTGTAGCCAAAATGTAATGGAATGGTTGGAATCCTAAAGTCGAAAGTCTGCACAAAGTGATCAGACCTTATTCGAATATGCCTGAATATGTGATAATATCAAGAATTGAAGACACAACTATTGAAAGTAGTCATATATTGATACGTCTGGTGTAAGTAGGAATAGACCTCAAAACGAACTGTTGTCAGGGAATTCCAACTTCTTTTCCAGCAGCAGTCCATTATCACTTTCTAGTTTTTCGAATAAAAATTATTAAATGTAGGCAATAGGAGCTGGAGGTTCAGACATCGTGGCAGGAACTTTGGCGAAACAGATGAACTGTTTCAAATACAAATAAGTTGCCTCAAACAATTTTTGAAAGGCTCTAAGCGCTTTGTCAATTTTTAAAGTCTATGATATTAATTTCGGTGAGTTTATGACATCACAAAGACCTGGTGACTTTAGCTGTCTAAGTGGGATCTCTTGTGGGCTGGTTGGGGGATATACCCAATAATCTAACCAAAACTAACCGGTTCACGGAAAAAGAAAATAAAAGACATAAATAAAGTACGTCAGTCTTCAGTTGTCTTACATAAAACTTGTAATAGAGTAAAACATACTTCGGCTTCAACTTTGTATTGAAAAGTTTAATTATGAAGTTTTACACGAAGCTCACAGAAAACGGCTTCCGAACTCACAGCTAAGCAAATTTTGACTGAATCGAAAAGTATCCGCAAAAAACCTGGTCACTTGGATCCTTGCTTGTTAGAATAGGCAGCCAAATAGGCATTCACTGCATTAAACAATACCTTGCAAATACAAGCACCGAAACAATGCGAAGTCAATTCAAATGTTTGCCATATTTAAGCCTGGATGTTGGCTGTGGTCACTTAAACGGGCGAGGGAGAGCTGCAGCAGGCAGGAGTGCCGCTGGTTATTATGGTGCTGAATGAAAGGTATGTGTGCTTCTTAGCACATAAGCACAAGTAAGCAACAGCCCATAGCAAATTGTCGATTGTAAATGGCAAAGCCACGTAACCAATGTCAGCTGCAGTCGCCAACTAGGTTGGTTTTGCTATTATTTTTCGCTGCGAACACATTCCTGTCTTTCTCTCTGCCTTGGAGGCGCAGTATCGACTAGTTTGCTTTGACTTTGCTTCAGCTGTGGCTATGACACTGGCCGTCGGCTGTATGCAATAAATTCAAACAGCAACTACCGCTGCAGCGCTATATATAGTTTGTATATGTACTCACAACCGATTTGGTGCGCTCTTCCTTCTCCCAGCTACTCAGTTATGGAGCTAGTGAGGCAGTCGAATATTCCATTTTCATTTCCATTCAATTGAATGGCAATGTCCGTTGGACAGTGGTTTTTTATATTTATACTAGGGTAGTCCATTGTTTTTACGAATTTTATACATTCAATTCAATGGTTTGGCTTTTGTTCTAAAACTTCTAGTTTAGAATAGGAACTGTTAAAGTTTGTCGAAAAAATAGCAAAGGTGAGAGAGTCCAATTGAGATTCTTCAAATTCATATATTTAAACTAAATTTCTAGATCTTCACCATCCGACCCACAAACACCACCAAAACTCAAAACTTGTTATCTCGCATGAAATATATACATATAGAGCTAAAAGCCATAACCAAAAATGCATTCCATGCAACCCTGTGTCCATTGAAGCATTGTGCTCCGTTGTTGGATGTTGATAGTGCGAGTTATTCAAGTATTCAATGATATGCAAAAATTTGCTGAATCAATATATGTTTGTTTTTTGTTTTTTTGTTATTGTTCAACTGGAGTGACCACGTTCCGTTTCGTTTTTGCTTTCAAATCAAGTTGGTTTGGTATTTTCACTGAGTTCATTTGCATAGTTGGGTCAAGAAAATAGTGAGTTCTATGCATTTCAAGTAATAGCGAATAAATAAACATGCATGTGAATAATATCCAGAGTACAAATATTGATTAAATTATTTTTTGGAAAATAATTTCAATATTTTGAAATCATTTTTTTATACATTTTTCTTTGGTAATGTTAAATACTTTTTCTCTTGAGTTATTGAGCTAGGCAATCAATTCAGTTCTTTTTCAGTCCTTTCATATGAAACTGTAACGAAGGTTTATTTCAGCTGGTCGATTCCAGACGTTCGTTTTATAAATTAAGATTCTCTCGAAGTTTATAATTCCCTCTCTCCCTTCATCTCACCTTCTCTATCCCGGTCATTCTCAATTTCTTTCTCTCTTTCGATCTTTAATTCATTTATATTCCCACAATTAAAAAAGATAAATAAGTAACCATTTCAAGCGCAAAGCCTCTCAAAATCTCTTCCTCTCTCTTGTTTTTTTACATCTCGCGCTCGCTTTCTCTTAAAGATGAAGTTCAAAATAACCATTTCATAAACTAAGACTCTCTCTTATTCTCTCTCTTGCTCTATTCCTATATCACGTTTGTCTCAGAGCTTTGTCTCCTTTTCGCTCCTCTTCTTTTCACTTTTGATTTTTTCGAAGATATCTCCATCATTGATTCAGTTTAAAGGTCTTTTCCAAGTCGCTGGTCTTCCAGACATAAATTTGTGTCTTCATTAAATGTTCGGGTCTTTATGATCCTATGCACGAATACTCACCTCTTTGTCATCGATCCAGTACTTATTTCCGATCTTCAACAAATTGGACCTATAAAAAGGATAAAATGAGAGAGAAAGAGAGAAAAATTACCTTCCGTTTTCTCTTCTAAATTTCTTTTCATTACAAATCAGTGATACTCTAATTGCCCACACTCAACCAATTTCCGCTATTACTTTCCACTTTAATGCTAACCAACTTTGAATAGCCGATTTCCGCCACTATAAACGCTACCTTCAAGCAACGGTCAACATTGTCATGCGAATCGGCACTTGTTCTTCTTAAATGCCTCACATACAGACGAACAAATTTAAAGCCGAGTAATGGCAATTAATTTGTAGGAATTTGTAAAATCGCATGGAAGTGAAGAGCGAAAAGGAGAAATCAACAAGCATGTAGAGTACACACTCTATTACGAAGAACACGCTGAATACGCTAATAGTTAATGCATGCAAATCGACTTTGCATATGCCAACATATGTACATACAAACTGTGCTTGATGACTTGCACGTCAGCTCACATCACACATTCTTGCATACAATCATTTTTCTCAGGCCTCTCGTAACACATTTCAATCACTTGTACCACTTTGTCCATCATTCAGTCACTATTTGATGCGCGGACAGTCCAACAACCAACAACAACCGAAGTCAACTCGCATTCACATTTGGCCGAGTCATTACATCATTCATACACACAAATTCATCCATATATGTGTACCTCTTCATATTATGGCCTTGTGTCTCGGCCTAGTCATCACCACTCATATTTGTACGCCTTCGCTCACTCAAAGTCTGTCAGCTGTAATTAAGTCTCATTAAAATATCCATCAAAGCATTTTGATATTAATTGACATTTTCCTGTCTTTCGTTGCAAGTCAGGCAATGCGAAAGGCAAGGCGAGTGTTTTACTTGTGGCTCTGAAAAGTTTCTTCACTCTTTATCTGTACATATTTACCTCCCTCTTTCAATTCTCTCTTTTTATGGAATTCACAGTAGTTTTATTTTTCATTCCCGCAGCTTGAAGTAATAGTTACTCATACGTCACAGTGATATCAAGCATGGAATTTAAAATGACAAGGCGTATTTCAAGCAGTCAATCTGTTAATATCCATATTATTAATATGCCATAAGCAACAAATTGTGTTTATCACACGACATTCAAGCACGTTCAAGCTTGATATATTGTTCGTAAAAATATATCGTGTAGATGTCTTAACTTATTCTCAAATGTAAAATGTTTTCAAACACATCCTAGATCTGTAAAACAGTTAGTGAAACTTTTTTTCTAGTAGTAAGCATTTCAAATATGTTTAATCATAAAAGTCTTAAGAATTTAAACAAGCATATGTATTTAAGTAGGTTAGGTTAGGTTAAACTGGTAGGCCAATACGCCACACATAGACCTATTTAGGTCCTTTGCGATACCAGATGGAGTGCCGTCACGTTGTCCACGAGGAGTAGTCATCTCTTAGGATGCCTGCGCTTGACGCCAATTTTAAAAGCATTTGTGGCTTCACTTTCGATACCTCTTCCAGATTCTCATATTGTGAGGCCCCCAAGTAGCGAAGTCTCTGCCTTGACAATGCAGGGCAGGTACACAGAAGATGCTTCATTGTTTCTATTGCACCTTGCTCTTGACATTTCCTGCAGTTATCTCGATCTGTAAGTCCCATTTTGTAGGCATGTGCCGCCACCAGACAGTGACCCGTGAGTATTCCCACCAAACTCCTGCAGTCCCTTCTATCGAGTGACAGAATGAGTTTGGTGTACTTCTGGTCTAAGGTTTTACACATGGCTTTAGCGGTTTTACACCCCGGTATATTTGTCCAACGTGCTAGGATTTTTCTTTTCATGCCCCTGTCCAGATCATCGAACAGACAGTGCATGGGTTTGCCAATGTTATTCGCGTTTCCGGAAGACAGTTTTACACCATTCTTGGCAATTTCGTCCACAATCTCGTTGCCTTCAATGCCTTTATGTCCTGGCACCCAGTAGAAGCGAAGACACGTGTTCCTGGCAATTCTCTCCACTGCCATCCTGGTATCCAAGACACTTTTGGCCGAAATGCAAACCGAGGTTGTTGCCTTAATTGCTGCTTGACTTTGGAGTAGCCGGCTGCTGTATTGAGGACTAGCTCCGCGGCTTTCCCAATAGCAAATACCTCCGCTTGAAAAATACTGCAGTGGTTCGGAAGTTTAAAAGGCTGCTTTACGCCTAACTCCTGACAGTATATTCCAGCACCTACCCCGTCCTCCATTTTCGAGCCATCCGTGTAGATATTCAATGTACTGCGTGAGGTTATCATTCCCTTACGCCAGCCATCTTTTTCCAGGTTCACCCGGAATCTTCTTTCCCAGTTCATTAGTGGGGTCAAGTAGTCGGTACTTGCCAAACCGCCCCTACCCACCGAGCTGTGCCCAAAAGTTCTATGCGTAAATTCTCCTCCCGCCAGTAGTCGCCCCGCAGATTTTGCCGCATAAGTTTCGGCAAAGAGATCTATTCGCGGCAGGTTAAGTATCCGTTCAAGAGCTGCCGTAGGGGTGGTTCTCAGAGCTCCCGTTATACTGAGAGCTGCGAGTCGCTGAACCCTTTCCAATGGCTTTCGATAAGTTTACTTTTTCCACCACACAATAGCACCATAGAGCATGATTGGTCTCACTATCGCTGTGTAGCACCAGTGCATGAGAGAGGGAGAAAGCCCCCAGGTAGTGCCAAGCAACTGCCTGCATGCATATAGAGCATTACTAGCCTTTCTTACCCTTTCTTCCACATTGTGCTTCCACAGTAACTTACTGTCCAAGACGACTCCTAGGTACTTAGTGGGGTCCTTTGGTGATAGTTCTGTTCCGTTTAGCGATGGGAGCCTCCATTGAGGGATTATGTATTTCCTTGTAAAAACAAGCAGATCGGTTTTTTCCGCATTTAACCCTAGGCCTGCTTGTGTTGCCCAATTTTGGACAGTATTGAGTGTGCTGGTCATTATGTTGCTAATAGTATGCAGACACTTTCCTGTTATTACTATGGCTATGTCGTCCGCATATGCTATTATCTTGGGAGCTTTACCTTCTAAGTTCTTCAACAGATTATTCACGACCAGTGTCCAAAGGAGCGGAGAAAGTACTCCGCCCTGCGGAGTTCCCCTACCAACTTCCTTAGTAGTTCTGGCATCGTTCCATTCTGCCGTTATCCTTCTAGATGTCAGGAGGTTTTTTACCCAGTGGCGTATGGCTGGTTCAACTCCTATAGACTCGATGCCATTCAAAATGGCTTCCGTTGAAACGTTGTTGAATGCCCCGGAAATGTCCAGAAAAGCTCCGAGAGCATACTCTTTATATTCCAGGGCCTTTTCGATGTTAAATACTAGTGAATGGAGTGCAGTCTCTACAGATCTGCCTTTAGTATACGCATGCTGTGCCTTGGACAGGCTGCCAGGGGGCGCCGCGTTCCTTATATGCACGTCTATAATTTTCTCTAATGTTTTCAGAAGGAAAGAGGTTAGGCTTATGGGCCTAAACTCCTTTGAGTAGTTTGGGTTGTTCTTACCTGCCTTTGGAATGAACACTACCCTAGCCTCTCTCCACGAGTGCGGCACATACCCGAACCTTAGGCATCCTCTAAAAATCGTTTTTAACCACGCCACAACCAAGTAAAAAAAAAATTATTATTTAAGTAAAAAACTATCAATTTTTATAACGTTCTTACTACTAACTATTTACCAATAACCGTTCAAGTATAGTCAGTCATTGTATAAAATACACATAAATTGTATTATTTTGTAATTGGTTGAAACTCTAATTCAAATACCACTTGTTTTAAGCTTCAAAATTATAAAAACCTTTTTTATTCATAAAAAGTTTCTTTTTTTTTTAAATTAGGATAAGATTGTGATTAGTGTATTCAAGCATATTGAAGCAAGTATAAAAAACAAGTTTTTGCTTTTAGTAATCTTACGGAGAATTTCAAGCGTGTCCAATCATATACGAACGAGGAAGCATTCATAAATTTTAGAGAAAAGATTGAGAGGCATGGGTTAGAGTGCTTAGTTCAGAACTTAAATCTTGACTTCCATATAATTCGTGACTTAAGAATACTAAAATGTACCATGTGATACAATACTGATTTAATTTGTGTGAAATCCCAATTAGTTCCACATTAGTGGCGTCTACCACAATATTTTACTGTTATTGTGTTAAGTACTTTAAATATTTATATCTACACTCCATTCAGTATTCACCAGTTAACATTAGAATACTGCCAACTATTTACGGAAAATGAAATACATTTTGGTGAGTCCTTTCAAATTGCCAATTTTTTGTTAATTGTTCCCTCTTCCTTTTCTTCTTCAAGATTTGCCATTTAATTCTCTACATCATTGAGTGGAACATAAATCGTTATTTTGTTGACTACCGTTGGGATCTCTGGGTTGAATACTATGACCTCGATCCTACCCTCGAGCATGAACTAACGGATGAAGGTCTCAAAACAACAACAAGTTCAACACCCGTACCGGTACCCAGTACACATCCCAAATGGGATAATGATGGTAGAAGAATTAATTGAAGTGATACACTAAACAGTGTAAATGAATATTTATTTGATAATTGAGACTATAATGATTATTTTTTAGCAGTTAACAGCCGGAATGTCTAATAAAGTATATTGATCTCATCTTATATCAGCTCAAAAATCTCAAAGCAATAGTGGTTTTACCTGTATATACTCCTTTTGGGTATCACTCAGCGTGTATTTATATTCTCATCGGTTTCGTAGCCTTTCAGGTTTACGGAACCTTAAATATCAAACAGTTTTTAATCCTTCCTGATCTCTAGCTGACTAATATGAGCCAATAACTTATTAAATATTCTGATTATTCTCCATAATTACATTCGACGGAGTTTCATTTTACGAAGTTATCCGGTATTATCCGGGGTTATCCATTATCCGAACCCGTTACTATCCAACACATGCCAAATTAAATATTTCACAACTATTTTCAGGATTTTCATTATGGTCAATTATCCCGTATTACCCGATTTTATCCAGTTTCATGCAGAGTCATCTGTTTCTATTCAAAGTACACCTAACCGAAACTATTATAAATATTTTCAATTGTAATTCATTATAATTTCCAGTATTATCCGGAGTTATCCATTATTATCCGGTATTATATGAATAGAAGATTAAGCTATATTCCCAGCGCCATTTGCTGGACTCAATAAAGACATAGTTTTTTTTAATTTAAGTACTCTTCTCCCTCTCTTAAGTGGGGATCTGTCTGGAAAAAGTTATTATTATGGACATTTTATTTCTCCTTGATTTATATTGTCTCCGACTGAATATGCTTCAACAATAACAATTTCATAGTTTTACTCTGATTATAGATTTTGACTGCCAAACTATGATTGAAAAAAATTTAGTACAGTGGAACGAATTGAATATTCTACGCTGAAATCTAAGCTACGTGCATAGTACATGTGCGTAGTTACTTTGGAATTTTTACATCTGCAAACCTGTAAGTCGAAATTGTTCACATTTCATTCGAAATTTGTTTAAAACTTCATATTCAGCGTAGTTTGAAGTTATTCAGCGCCTACATGGCATACAATTTCTATTCAACAGCTGAATATTTTCAAATATCATCTACTTAGAGTTCGTATTTGTATAAACTTATTTAGAATAAATTATTCAGTCCAATTAATTGCATCATAATACTTGAGTTTGCTATTCAGCAGTAGCTGACGGTTTTTACTCTCAAGACAGTAAACGATGTCTTAAAGTCATTTATATTTATATTCAGCAGCATATAGATGTCTTCAGCTAAGCTGAATTACAAATCTATTAACTTTTCAAGCAGAAATTTCCTTTAATCTCCCGTTATCTGCATTATAATACCTTAATTTATTATTCAGCAGCAGCTGAATTGGCCGTTTTTTCTCATAATATAATGTACGATATTTTTATCGCTTTCAAATATATATTCAGCAGCATATAGGCTTATTCAGCCGAGCTGAATTGCAAACCAATTAACTTTTCAATCAGAAATTACCTTTACATAGTAATAAGAATTATATTTAAACCTCTTACTTTATTGCTTACAACACTGTACCTTGCTGCAATCTCAACGCCTCACAAAAACTATACACTGCTCTTCATTTTTTATCACACTGCCCCTCTCCAGTGTGATTTATGACTTTATTTTACATGTACGGATTGTTATTTAAAAAATAAGACGGAAACATTATTATTAGCCCGCTGAATTTTACGCGTCGACGGCGGCCACCCAGCAGTAGGAAGTCGCAAACAGATAGAAAAGAAGAAATTATGCAAAATGAGAAATATGGAATATTTAATTAAAAGCGTAAAATAAAATAAAAAACTCAGCAAAAATTAAATTGCCTTGTATACCGTCAGGCCACAAACAGCACGGCAGACAAGAATGACAGAACCCAAACCGGCAGCATGCCTACAGCATCCACCCACAGTCCCTAGTCAGCTCAGCCGCTTGTTACCGTGATTTTTCACAATTTTCCATTTTTTATCGCCACTCTTATTTATTGGTTTTTGTTTTATTAACAACTTTTCGTGTATAATTTTAATATGCAACAACGTCGGCACTGCAAGTTGTTGAACGCCGACGTTCATTGCAATTGCATTTCGGCTTTTCAGCATTTCATCAGCGCGCTGACTGAAGTTGAAGGCCGAGTCTGAAGTGGCCCCGACGACGGCTGCTCATCAATTCATGCGCGCAACGGCCAGTCCAGCCAGTCCGACTGCTTGTCAGACTACTTTCGGTGGCGCTTGTTTGGCAGTTGTTTGCTTTAATGACCAACCAAGCGGTGACGACGCGCCGGCGGATGTGCGCATAAATGCGCCCGAAAGGGTTGTAATGTGCCGTCCAACCGTGCGAACCGCACCAGCCCGCCACTGGGCGACACCCGCCTGGTAGTGGACTGCGCTTCAGCGCCCGCCTTGCACATGCGAAGAGACAACGCTTTGCAGTCAAGGACAATTACAGCATCCACTACACCAGCGAAGACGACGGAGACGGAGGAAACGTCTGCGCTGGATACAAAGCAGGAAGCGTCCACTTGAAGTGTCTGCAGCAGACAATCAGTCGTCGGTTGGGCGACAGCCGGCGGTACAAGCTGTAAGCCGCGCACGCGGTTGAATGCGTGGACAGTTGGGTTGCCTGGTGGGAAATATGTGCCTACCGACATACAAATAGACTTTTGGTCAGTGTGTGGAGGCTATACATACAAGTGGAAGCAGCGTGTGGATGTAGAGTCAGTCTGGCTAGTTGTTTGAGTATTTATGAATACAGTGCAGTCATTAAGAGTTTTAGTTTAAAATACGGTATCATTGAAAGTATTGCATGAATATGCAATGAAAAGGAGGCTTTTAAAGAAGTAGGGGAGAATGAACTGAATACAAATTACAGCAAACAAAGCTCATCGGTCCAGAGTTTCTCAAGCTAGAAAAATTATGATAACTGGTGATATGCATCTGCGGTAATACTACTTGCACGTACTTTTGCTGTACCACAATCTGAACCTTTAGTTTGTTCAATTTCACTGGACCGCCAGCTCGGATTACCGAATTACTTTGGAAACCGCCAGACCATCGTTAAAATGATGTCCATATCAGCGAACAAGTGAAGTTTTTAAAAATTCTGTGTGATTAGTTGAACAAGGTGGATATGCTTTCATGACTAAGCTTTTAGCTTTTGGCTTCAAATGATTGGGATGATCAGCTCTGGTCCGCATTACATCATTTCTGCTCAGCCAAGGACTGTGACTATTAATGAGGCTGAGCTTTAGATAAACATATTAACCACTTAAATATCGTTCCGATGCCATTTTCATGGCAAGTAATAAGATCTCCACAGTATTCGCAGTCTCCTATCAAATGAATGTTTTCCGAGGTACTGAAGATTAGGCATTTCGAAGATGATCCTTTCATTTTCCAAGCCTTCAAGCCTAGGCAATACTTGGTTTCTAGCCACATCTCTACCCCGTTACTTCTCAACTTGAGATTCACCGAAAAAATTCGTCTGTTCAAGAAAAGATATTAAAGACGAAACGACGGATTTTAGATAAATTTTTGTTACTAAATTTAATGTCTAAATCGCTTTGACACAACATTCTCCGGTTGGGCAAGAAAATGTAGACTTCCGATTATAACTACTCGTAAACAGACGAGACTAAGCAGAATTTTTCGGATGTAATTCTTTACAGTTTTTAGCAGATTATGTATCTTATATCTTCCTGATGTTGTTGTGGCTGTAGAAGACTTTTCCCAAGTAAATTTTAAAAGTGATACAACTTGAACCCTTGGTTTGGTTAAAATCCGGTTCCGTTCCACCAACATCGATTCACTTCCTCTTCCATTCCGCTTAATCAAAATTCATTTGTATAATCAAATAAGAACCACAATTTCGACCATTTCCCCTACTACCTTTATGCCGCGCAACTACGATAAATTTATTATGACATATTCACAATTCACATTTTACAGCTTCATACCCAATCAACACCAGGATCCCCCTCATACACACTCAGAGTGCTTCACAGCCTCTGCACACTTCAATTCCTCCACCACCATCGGCAAATAACTGTTAATTTTTCAAAAATTTACAACTTATCAGCGCAAAAATAAGCGAGTGTCAGCGCACAAATACAAACATAAATTTTATGCCCATTACACACACACACATATATATAAAGCTAAAGGCACTTCAGTAGCGGCTTACATACAAATAATTTACGACACTCAAACAATTTATTTACTGCTCATTAAACAACGAGTGCGGAATTACCTGCAACTACCTGCGACCACTCTCCCTCTCTGGCTTTCAGCTCGCACCAGCTTACCTGTGCTGTGGAGTTTCCGCTCATGAAGCACATGAAAGTCGCATAAATTAAACAATATTTAACAACATCAACGGCGCAAACGAGTGCGCAAACAACAACAACAGTTATAGCGACAGCAACAGCAAAATTACGAGAAAAGTGAAAAACAGCAATAATAATAAAAAATGTTGTAAATTTACAACTTCCACTTGTACTTTGGCACTTCCGCTTGTACTATTTCAGTGCGCACTGGATTGGCTTCACTCGGCTCGACTGTGCTTCAGTGAGCCGGTCCGGCCCGGCACTGCATTGCAATGAGTCGCTGCGCTGACCAGGTTATAGCCAGCATTGCATACTTATAGGCGTGCAAATGCATTTCATACAGACACACACATTTCGCCTGTAGTTACTTAATAAACCAAAAACTTTAAGTTCATTCATTTGAAATGTTTTTATTGAGTTTTTATGCATTTTTATTTTCGCAGCGTAGTGTCATAATTCAATAGCGTAATTGCTGTGTACATGCAAGACAGATGCAATTTTTATCTACCATTTAATTGTGACGAATTGTGCAGCAATTAATGCCTTTACAGGCGGATACAACCGTATAGCTTGCATTATTAACATGCCATACGCAGTCGATGGTACTTGTTATTATATCTTATATATTTTAACACTGTTGTATGCAATGGATAACACAAAACTTAAAAGAATGCGTCGGAAATTGTACAATTTATAAGTTTGTACCTTAAAATTGTGTTTCATCTTATTCAGATAAATCCGGATAAATCAAAACCAGAAATACTTTCCCCAAATACGTTCAAAATTTTGAAATTTATAACTTTGTACTTTGAAATAGTAATTCGGCTTGTTCGGATAAATCCGGATAAAGCAAATTAAAGTATTTTCATACAAGAATATAATGAAAAGTAGAGCGAAATAAGGAATTCTTAAGAATATAGTATTGGAAATTACTCAATATTGAAGTTTTTGTTCTAAAATTGTGAAATATTCTATACGGATAAATCCGGATAAAGCTAAATAAAGTATTTTTGTAAAAGAATATATTGAAAATTGTACTCTAATAAGTTTTTACGTTAAAAATAATGAAATGGTATGTTCGATTAAACCCGGATAGAGCGAAATAAGGACTATGGTACTACTTAATCCACACTAAAATATTTTCAGTTGACATTTTTTAAATAGAGTCAGCCGTCAGATAAGGTCGGATAATTTTTTTCTATAAAACTATGAACGTTTTCAACCAAAAAATTAATATAAATATTATAAGCTGGAAGAGGTATCGTTAGTAAAACCACAGAAATTTCTTAAATTCGCGTCAAGCGCAGGCATTTTTTATATTCATGGGAAAGGTTATAATGAAGTCATATTTGAAGACAATTTTGAAAATAATATTCAAACTCGTTATGCGGATAATACGGATAAAACTAAGAAAGCTTAACACTGAAGCGACTAAATGGTAGGTGATCATTTTTGAATAATTCTGAAATAAAATAATTTTTTTTAGTGCGGATAAACGTTTATAAAATACTTTGACATTTTTAGATTATCTTTACTACTTAAAAAAGCTCCCGTCGGATTATGTCAGAGTATATTCTTAATTATTTATTCTAAATGCTAAATTGAAGTAATAGTTTGGAAATTAGTTTAAATCCTTTTTGTTGAGCAAAGTAAGGTACGCGCAGTTTCAAAGTAATATAGCGACTGACTTTATTGAATATGATAGACTACATAGTACATAGGAACAGTATAAAATGAAAATGAAAATTGAGTGATGCCAGATTTACATTATTTCATAACACTTCCCTTTAATGGAACATCTGACAACACTCAAAATATGTTAGTTAAATTAAAAATATTTAAATGTTACATGTTTACAAGACTTTACTGTAAGCCTAATTTAAAATTAATGAATTCATTCTTTACAGCAGGTATAGCCTTTGTTAAACCATCTGCTAACATTTCGTTTGTAGAAATATATTCCAGTTGCAATGACTTATCTTGCAACTTCTCTCGTATAAATTTCGCCTTGATATCCACATGCTTAGTACGGGGTGAAAAATTATTGTTGCGAACAATATGAATAGCGCTCTTGTTATCGCAGTACATTTTTATTCCTTCTGTACCACCATGAATTAGTTGCGACTCTATACGATGCAGCCAGATTGCTTCTTGCATTGCGCTCACTATGGATGTTAGCTCAGCTTCAGTTGATGACAATGCTACGGTTCGCTGCCTGTGCGATGACCAAGAAATAACTCCACCTTGCATTACAAATACGTAACCAGACGTTGACCGCCTTTGATCAAGATCCCCTGCCCGTCGGCATCGCAAGAACCAATTAAACCGATTTCTAGAACACTATGCCTTTGTTGACTATACCCTTCAAATACCGCATCACGCGCTTCACTGCTAGCCAATGAGCTTTGCCGGGGTTTTGTGAAAAACGACTCAGCAAATTGACTGCGGAGCTAATATCGGGTCGAGTATTTTGTGCAGCATACAATAGACTACCAATTGCCTCCATATATGGAACCTTTTCCATCTCTTTCTTTGCTTCTTCAGTTTGTGGACACATTTCCAAAGTTAGCTTTTGCGACAAATCTAGTGGCGTAGCAACGGCATTACAATCATTCATTCCAAACCGTTTTAATACACTAGAAATATATTCAGACTGACCAAGTTTGATTAACTTTTTTACCTCATCGCGCTGAACTCTCATTCCAAGTACGGATGACGCTGAACCCATGTCTTTCATTTTAAATTTTGATGACAACTCGTTCTTTATCCGCTGCGTAGCCTCCTTGTCATTAGGAAACACCAACACATCGTCCACACCATGCGATGCTTACTTACACAATAGTAAATACATTGATCAACTTCGCTCCGATTTAGTCCCAAACTGATAAGTACCTCGTTCAATTTATCGTTCCAAACTTTGCTTGCTTGTTTTAAACCATACAATGATTTTAGAAGACGACATACCCTGCCAGAATTGTCATCATAACCTTCAGGTTGTTTCATGAACACTTCTTCTTGAAGTTCACCGTTCAGGAATGCAGTTACCGCATCTAATTGATGCATCGACAAATCATGCTTCGCCGCCATAGCAAATAAAAATCGTAATGAATTGTACCTGACTACTGGAGAAAAAGTTTCCGAATAATCAACGCCTTGTTTCTGTGAGCAACCCTTAACAACGAGTCTTGCTTTATAACGAACAAACACACCTTCAGCGTTGCGCTTAGTCTTAAAAACCCACTTCGAATTTATTGCTCTTTTGCCTTTAGGTAATTTCGTAAGTATCCAAGTTTTGTTTGATTTGTGAGAATCTCCCTCCTCTTTCATTGCGCGTTTCCAATCACCTGCTTCTGGACTACTCAATGCCCCTTCAAGGCTTACAGGATCATCAGCATCGGACATCATGCTTAACAACAAACTACCTTTAGCTTTGTTTGCAATACGCTCCGATCGACGGACTACACACTTGTTGTTATGCTGATCAGCTGCTTCGTTTTCATCGTACTCACTATCTGAAGAATTACTGACATCAGACAATTCACTTTCTATTACTTCCCCTGAATTGTTAATGTCATTAGATTCTTTTTCGTTAATAATATCAACTATTAGATTTGGCTCCGCTCGTTTGGATTTATTGTAGGAATCTTCTAAAAATTTAACATCACGACTCACAATAAACTTGTTATGAGATTTTCGATAAAGCCGATATGCCTTAGATACAATGCAATAGCCAACAAAAACAAATTCATCTGATTTTGCATCTAACTTCAAACGTTTTTACTTTGGTATATAAACCATCACTGTGCAACCAAATATGCGTAAGTGTTTTAAATTTCACACGTTCAATTAAAGTACGGTTCATCCGCTCAGCAACTCCGTTCTGCTCTGGCGTATATGGTGCTGTTTTTTGATGAACAATACCACTTTCACGAATAAATTTTATGAATTGTGAATTACAAATCGTAAAAAAAATGTGAATTACAATATTCTGTACCATTATCTGTCCTCAGAACTTTTCTTTTACGACCACATTGCGTTTCTACCTCGTTTTTAAATTGCTTGAATTTCTCAAATACATCTGATTGTGTACAAAATTGGTATAGCAAATACCTTTCTTGAGAAATCATCAACAAACACCAACAAGAAGCCGCTGAACGATTTTGTGCTAATTGGACCAATGTATAATGTCCAGCAAATTTTCAGCATGTGCACCATAGTAATGAGCGTTATTGCTATTTTTGAATCACTGTGATTTCAGTGATTGCTATTTTTAAATCACTGTAATTTTATATTGCTATTGCGATCACAACAAAAAAACGAATTTATGAGAATTTGTACTCCACTTTTTTTTCAATTTTTATATTTACATTTTTATAAATTTTAACAATATCCAAAATTTACCTGCTTTTGTATTCACAATTAATTAATTGATAAATTTTAGGTACATTTAACTGCTTTTGTAATCACCGTACCCAAAATTATCAAAATCACAACTAAAATTTCTACTGTGATCACTGAACAGTGATTGCTACTTTCGAACTGATATTGTTACCGAACAGTGATTGATACTTTCGAACTGATTAGTGATGAGTGATATTTCATTACCGGTGATCAATTCACTGTGATTGAAAAATCACATATAGCAACTGTGATCAATTTTTGTAAATATCACTGATTTACAATCGCAATTGCAATTCAGTAATTTGAGTAGATATATAGTGAACTTCTCTATATTTAACTGCACCAGCTTTTTCAAAAGCTCTACCTTGCGAGTTAAACCGCTGTCTTCATATGCTGCCATTAGAGAATCCCACGCGTCTTTTGCAGTCACTGCACTTGCAATATGTGAGAAATTACACGGCTCCACCATGAGAGTAATCTCCGCCAGTGCTCGTTCATTGCTGTCATAGTCTTTTTCCGATGAACCCTCGGATAAGCCGTTTTGGGTTATTTTCCAACAACTTTTTAAAACAAGATACTATTTTGCGTTTCGCCGCCAGTTATCAAAATTTTCGCGGCCCCAAAGTTTTTCAAATGGAAATAAATAAAAACTAATTTTAATTTTATTTATATTTAGTGCATAGGCCCATAACCAGTTGGGCAAAGTAAGGTACGCGCAGTTTCAAAGTAATATAGCGGCTGACTTTATTGAATATGATATACTACATAGTACATAGGAACAATATAAAATGAAAATGAAAATTGAGTTATGCTAGATTTACATTATTTCATAACACTTTTTCCAGATACTACGGATAAAACTTTAAAAGCTTAAGATTGACGCAGTTAGGAAGCTCAGTTATAATTTTAAATAATCCTGAGATAGGAATTAAAACGGTAATAATTTAACTTCACATTTTCCTTCACTTTACTGTTTAAAAACCTCTTATCAGATTTTATAAGAGTGAATTATTAGTTATTTGCCTAAATTGTTCAAATTTAAGCCAAATTTGCCAAAATATCGTAGAAAATATTTATCCGGATAATACGGATAAAACGCAATAAACTTCAAAAATATGTGATCTATTTTAATTCTCAGGTCAAATGTGAGGTTTTTCATCGCGGTTAAAAAAATTAGACATTTCCATTTTTTTCTTTACGCTTTTTCCATATTTCTGTTTAGTTCACATTATTCCCACAATTTTTAGCAATTAATTAAAAATGACTTACGTCAGCTATACACCAATCCAACCACGCTTCTCTGCATATTCTACCAATTTTTTCACACCACAATCAGGGCAAACAGGGAAAATGCATTCATGCATTCATCAATTAACTAAACACAAGAACGCATATATGCAAACCATGTGCGCACTTATGCACAAATGAACAATAATGTAGTGTACACACTAATTGCAATCACTTAATGAAATTGATTAAGCCAAATGAGCGCATTAGTATAGGTAAATGGATGACTCATACACATACATACGCAGCGAATTTAGTGGCTTCGCAATTATTTATGCTATACAATGTGGTCACCTTAACCTCAGGCATTAACCGCCCTGGATGTGGTAGTTTTGCATACAAACATAGTCTGTATTAGTTATCATAAACACACACACCTAAAACAGTTTTGTCTCATTACAAACACATATACATAGGCATAGAGGCTTGTAATGTGCACTTACACTGTCGAAGCCACAATTCCAATTAGTGGCATTGATTATATGTAGTGGCCTTTAGTGCTGCAGCAAGCACCTTTTGACTGCCACTTACTTGTGGTTTTATAAGTTTTCTATGCGAGACTTTATTTGATGACGTTTGTTTATGCGTGAAAGAAATTTAATTGTGTAAAAAATTAATTGAGTTTATGTGAAATGATTTGTATTTAAATAAAATTGGTTTTTTTAATACATGTGAATAATAAATGTTCTCTTTCTTTTGCAGATATATCACTCATTAAAAAAATTCGGTTCATGTGATGAAAATTGTCTTCATTGTGAGCGCGGATGATTTCGGATAAGTGTTTTATAGTGTTTCCATATATTACAACAGCATTTCTGTGCATTAAAAGTGCATTTCAATAGTTTTTAAGTGTGCGGATAAACCGGATAAAGCAATAATATGGTGTTTTCAAAGCTTAAAGTGTAATTGAAAAATTTCCGAAAGAGGTTCTTGTTATTAATTAATATCTGATTCAATTTATTTTCCAAAATAACTCTAATTCATAAAATTTGGTTCAAATAACAAAATTTCGAATGCGGATAATTTCGGATAAGTGTTTTAGAATATTTTCCTGTATTATATTACTGTTTGTATGTAGTAAAAATGAGTTTTGGTAATTTTAAAGAGTGCGGATAATACCGGATAAAGCATAAATATATTATAGTGTTTTATACAAAAACAGAAAATACTTATTTTTTTTTATTTTTTGTCTTTTTGTCTTTTTTTGAAAACTACAGCTTCTTGTTGATAAATTTTCACTACTTTTAGAGACAAATGTCGTGTGAATCATGCAAAATCCGTAATATCTCCTCGATTCCCACATATTTTTCTCGAAATTCGTTAAATCATTCAAATTTAATTTGCTTTTTATGTTATATCGAAAATTGTATACAAATTTATAAACTTTTCGTTTTTTTAATGCGCGTACGTAATTTTTTAGTGAAAAAAATCTTCTAAATTTTGGAAAAAAAAACTTCTTAAAAAGCTTTTGGATAACACAATAGAACTCTTTTCGGGTAACTTCATTGCATACTTTTAGAAATAAACTAAATGACTAACTAAGAAATAATAATATGAACTTATTTGTAATAATTTCGCAAACGGATAAACAGTGGCGGATTAAGTATTTTGCCGCCCTAAGCCCTGTCTGATTAGCCGCCCTTTTTAAAGGATGAAATTTTATTTTTTTTGAGTCCGTTCTTATTATTAAGATATATTATTTATTTCATAAAAGTATAATTGTTAAATAATACAAATAAATATTAACAACATAAATAATAGTCAGTTTTCTTAAACTATAATGTATAACTTAATTTTCAAATATCTTCTTTCTGACTTTTGTCTGAGCAAAACATCAATTATGTCGTTGTAATCAATTGCGCGTAAATACGTTTTGACTCTTTTCAAGGTGGAAAAAGATCTTTCTCCTGAACAGTCCGTAGCCGGAATACTCAAAAAAAAAAAAAATACGTAGAGCAATGTTTACATTTGGATAAACGTCTTGAAGATTTTGAGAATGCAAAAAATTTTATATTCCTTACGCGGAACGAATATCTTTCGTGTTCATTAGAGAATCTTTGAGTTGACAGTGCAAATGAATTCAAAATCATCAGAATACTTGGTAACTAATTTATCTGCGCGAATTTTTAATTTATTGATATCTATTTCATATAAATTGCCAAATAAATTAAATTTTTCGTAAGGATTATGATAACCACTTTTACGTCCTGTTAATTGTACACTTAAAGTATCTAAAATTAGATAGTAAACGTTGGTTCGAAAATTTTCTTCTCCAGATAAAGCTGTTCTTTCATTTGCCCGTGACTCGTCAGCCTGAAGTTTACGGGTTTTGTACGACGATTGTCATAGTGGTAATAATTTTGAACTTTTTCAATTGTTATCTCTCATATCTTGGAGAAATAATTCCAAAGAACCATATATTCTTATCCCAGATGAGAATCCTGAAGTTTCTTACTCGCAGCATTAAAGCAATCCAAAATTGCATTCCAAACCATGACTAGAATTGCTGTTTCTAGATGTTGTAATTTTTTCTGCAGTCCCTTAGCTTCAGCTCGCGTAGTAGGTTTCTCATCTTTGTTTTCACCACTAAAGTTTAGTGCAACAATTATTCCAGGCCACTCTTTTTCTAATGTGTAGCATGTATCATGTCGAGCCGACCAACGAGTTTGAGAAAGGCTTTTAAGTCTTAAACTTGTATGCTGTCTTAAAATTTCCCAACGATGTGTCGAAACGGTAAAAAAATTATATAATTCTTGCAAAGTAGAAAAAAAGTCAACTGCTTCGGTAACAGATTCATTTAGTGTTTCTGACGTTTTTCGTTAGTGAGTTAACCCACTTTTAGTAATTTTCAACCTAACCTTTGTATGGGAGGTGGGCGTGGTTATTATCCGATTTCTTTAATTTTTGGACTGTATTAAGAAGTGCGACTGCAGAAAGTTTGGTTTATATAGCTCTATTGGTTTGCGAGATATGTACAAAAAACCAATTTGGGGGCGGGCCCACGCCCACTTCCCCAAAAAAATTACATCCAAATATGCTCCTTCCTAGTGCGATCCTTCATAACAAATTTTATTTCCATAGCTTTATTTATGGCTTAGTTATGACGCTGTTTTCGGTTTTCGCCATTTTGTGGGCGTGGCAGTGGTCCGATTTTGCTTTTTTCGAAAGCAACCTCCTCAGGGTGCCAAGGAATACGTGTTCCAAGATTCGTCAAGATATCTTAATTTTTACTCAAGTTACAGCTTGCACGGACGGACGGATTTGAACTCTTCGCGGATATATAACCCTATATCTAACTCGTTTAGTTTTGGGTGTAACAACCGTTATGTGAACAAAACTATAATACTCTCTTTAGCAACTTTTGTTGCGAAAGTATAAAAACCAGAATAAATCCTTAAAATGTATTTTCGTTATATTATATCAGATTTTGACATTCTGAAAAATTTGCCGCCCCCAAATTGTGCCGCCCTAGGCCCGGGCCTCGCGGATAAAGCTAGATAACTAATATTATAGTATAGGTGCTATGGGACAAGAGCAAGGTAATGATTATTTGATAATATTTATGTATATAAAGTAAACAAATATAAAAGCATTCAGACTTTATCACTCAATTTACAAAGAGGGCCTAAAGAGAAATTAAAATAAGAATTTATTTGTAATATTTTCGTTAACGGATAAGTCCGGATAACAGATTCCTTAAAGCAATAACCGCGTTATAAGACTGAGTTTCCAAAAATAGTTAAAATTTCGTATTTTTTTCTATCCGGATAATCTGGATAATATTTTCTTATCGAATTAGTAAACTATAATTTATACAGTTGATGGATTTGAAACTCCACATCATTTCCCTCCAGGAACCACTCAAATTCCATTTAAGTAAATGGATACAAATATATGCAACGCATTAACTCCACATACTTTTCATAATTATTTCAAACTTAAAATACAGCCAAGCCAAAGAAAATAGTTTTGTAGGAAAACGAATTACTGCTTAACATCAATTCGCGATAGAAGTATGAAAGAGAGAGAGGAAGAGAACGAAAGAGCAAAAAGAGAAAAACCAGTTCAATGAAAAAAGCGCGAATGTGCTTTCAAATCGGCAGCGGAGTGGGAGTATAAACTGTGACGAAGTTGTAATTGCATATTTGCCTCCCCTCTCACTCACTCACCACAACATTCATATTTACATTGCATACATTTCAGCGCGCTTACACTCCTTAGCAACATTACATTCATTCGCTTGAAAGCGGAATAAAAGATTAAAATGTAAAACTCGAAAATTCTTGTATCGCCACATTCAAGGGGTTTACATTATTGCTGATGATGAATAATTTTGCAGAGCAGAGAAAAAAGATTCCACAAAATTAAAATACTTTTAAAACTAATTAAAATTGTGTATTGCATACTTGTATGGGCCGATAACCTCGGCGGTGTAGAGTGCCAAGCAGAGAGCAAGTTCAAACACACAATATAAAAAAGTAAATAAATATGTAAAGCACGCAAAAAAAGGAAGTACGTCTGACTGACCTCAGACTTCGATTATGGTATGCTGCCGCCGCAACGCCCTCAAGTCCCTGAAGTGGCTGTCGAAGTGCTTCAATTGTGGTAAAGTGCTTGAAACTTGCATTTGTGGACGCTGATTCAGTTATACATGCGCATTTATATAGAATTTTTCCAGCAAACCCTTTGATTATTGGCTGGCTTGCATAGCGTAAAGTTTTCAAAGCATACCCAAAGGCGCCAAATCCGTAACTTTTGCTGGCGCGCATTTTTTTCGTTTTCATTTCCACTTTGTTATATTTTCGCGGCCCCCACGTTTATTGGCAGCCACTTTTATCGCCGCTTATTGTGTAATTCGAAATATTAATGAATTGCTACAGCAGAAATTATTGAAAGCCGTAAACTCACTTACTAACCCAAAAGTTTTTTTAAAGTTACGATTGAAACAATTCAAGTTTTTGTTTTGGCGCACAAAAATATGCTATGTCTGCTGGTATGTTCTTTGTTTGTTGTTAAATAAGTGATGTTTCATAGAGGTTGAATGTTAGAAAAGTTATAGAGTACCATTTCTCCTTGATTCAGATCGATGGTTTGAAACCATTTTGAATTGTAAATCCTTTTTAAAGTTCAAATTTCTACTTTAAATTTTTTCCAAAAGTCCATTTAAATTTTGTCGCTGCTATCAGGTTTCTAGCAGAGCAGTAACCACCTCCTGAGTACATGCATATAAACTCAAATCATAGTTTCAACGATTTTTATGAACTCGTGGAACACAACTTTCCCTCACTTCATTTCTTGATTTGGCTACACAAAGATCTCAGAAATACATGTATGTATGTGATTGGCGTTGCAACCGTTTAGCCGGTATTGAGACTAGCTGTGTCAATTATTTCTTACCGCTGGTGGGGGAAAATAAATGATAGTCTAGCCTTATTGAGAAATTATTTCATTCTAGTTTTATTTTCATTTTGTCATCGCTTAAATACAATTTTTAAATATATCTTTAGTAGCTAATTATATATGTATGTGTGTATGTCTATATGTATATTTTATGTGTTGCACGATAAGGGGTTATTTCAAATGCACACATGCAATTGCCCAAATGTATTTTTATAACCAATAGGTTATCTTGTGCATACATATAAATATGTTTGTTTATTAATAGTTGAGTGCATGCGTGTTGCATATAGATGCATGCGTGCCTCATATAAATGTATGTGTGTTGAAGTTATGACTGTCAACAGTGACGTGGGAGCCAAGACGCGAATGCGCCGACTGTTTGCTTGATGACAGGAGATATTTCGTCTTGTCCTCATTCATCTCCAGACCCATTCGCTTCGCCTCCTTATCCATGCGGGAAAAAGCAGAACAAACGGCGCGGTTGTTGCTTCCGATATCATCGGCGTACGCCAGGAGCTGTACACTCTTGTACAAGATTATCGCACGATAGTGAGTCACCTTGTCTGAAACCTCGTTTGTTATCGAACGGCTCGGAGAGGTCCTTCCCAATCATGACGGAGCTTTTGGTGTTGCTCAACGTCAATTTACACAGCCGTATTAGTTTTGCGGGGATACCAAATTCAGACATCGCGGTGTAAAGGCAACTCCTTTTCGTGCTGTCGAAAGCAGCTTTAAAATCGACAAAAAGGTGGTGTGTGTCGTTCCTCTTTTCACGGGTCTTCTCCAAGATTTGGCGCATTGTGAATATCTGGTCAGTTGTCGATTTTCCAGGTCTAAAGCCACACTGATAAGGTCCAATCAGTTCGTTGACGGTGGGCTTTAGTCTTTCACACAGTACGCTCGATAGAACCTTGTATGCGATATTTAGGAGGCTGATCCCACGGTAATTGGCGCAGATTGTGGGATCTCCCTTTTTATGGATTGGGCAGAGCACACTGAGATTCCAATCCTCAGGCATGCTTTCTTCCGACCATATTCTGCAAAGAAGCTGATGCATGCACCTTATCAGTTCTTCGCCGCCGTATTTGAATAGTTCTGCCGGTAATCTATCGGCCCCCGCTGCTTTGTTGTTCTTCAAGCGGGTAATTGCTATTCGAATTTCTTCATGGTCGGGTAATGGAATATCTATTCCATCGTCATCGATTGGGGGATCGGGTTCGCCATCTCCTGGTGTTGTACTCTCACTGCCATTCAGCAGGTCGCAGAAGTGTTCCCTCCATAATCCCAGTATGCCCTGGACATCGGTTACCAGATTACCACCTTGGTCTCTACATGAGGATGGTCCGGTTTTGAAACCTTCGTTAAGTCGCTTCATTTTTTCATAAAATTTTCGAGCATTACCTCTGTCTGCCAGCTTCTCAAGCTCTTCGTACTCACGCATTTCGGAATCTTTCTTTTTTTGTCTGCAGATGCGTTTCGCTTCCCTCTTCAGCTCTCGGTATCTATCCCATCCCGCACGTGTTGTGGTCGTTTGCAACGTTGCGAGGTAGGCAGTCTGTTTTCTCTCCGCTGCGAGACGGCACTCCTCATCGTAACAGCTTGTTTTTTGTCGTTGCCCAAAAGCAAATGTTTCGGCTGCAGCGGTACGCAGTGAGTTTGAGATGCCGTTCCACAGTTCCCTTATACCGAGATGCTGATGAGTGCTCTCAGAGAGCAGGAGTGCAAGTCGAGTAGAGTATTTCGTGGCTGTCTGTTGCGATTGCAGCTTTTTGACGTCGAACCTTCCCTGTGTTTGTTGACGGGCATTCTTTGCTGCACAGAGGCGGGTGAGTATCTTCGCTGCGACCAGATAATGGTCCGAGTCTATATTTGGTCCTCGGAGCGTACGCACGTCTAAAACACAGGAGACATGTCTTCCGTCTATCACAACGTGATCGATTTGGTTCCGCGTGTTTCGATCAGGAGACAGCCAAGTAGCTTGATGTATTTTCTTATGCTGGAATCTGGTACTACAGACGACCATATTTCGGGCCCCAGCGAATTCGATCAGCCTCAGACCGTTTGGCGATGTTTCATCATGGAGGTTGAATTTTCCGACTGTTGTGCCAAAGACACCTTCTTTACCCACCCTGGTGTTAAAATCGCCAAGCACGACTTTTACATCGTGGCGGGGGCATCGCTCATAGGAGCGTTCTAGGCGCTCATAGAAAGCATCTTTGGTCACATCGTCCTTCTCTTCCGTTGGGGCGTGGGCGGATTGTGGAAAGACGTTCATCCACCGGGGTGAATGCCAGGACTCTGCGACGGAGTCTCTCTCCCACCACAAATCCAACACCAAATTTGCGCTCCTTTATATGGCCGCTGTAGTAGACGTCACAAGGACCCACCTTCTTCCGTCCTTGTCTCGTCCATCGCACTTCTTGGATGGCGGTGATGTCAGCCTTGAGTCGTATGAGGACATCAACCAGCTGGGCAGAGGCACCTTCCCAATTAAGGGTCCCCTTAAAACGTTTGCAGGGGTCGTCATCAAAAGGGGGGTGTCTCATCCGAGGCTTTCGTAGATTTTTCATTGGGGGGTGTTTTTATGTGGTGGGTCCCAAGCCCTACGCACAACCGCATAAGCGGGCTTCGCCTTCTCACTTTAGCTCACCTTCAAACGGATGTCTGTTGGCTACCCAGAGGATACTTGGTCTAAAACCGGAAGTCGTGAGCTGCTTGAACCATGTGGAGAAGAATCGTTTCTGGCCACTCCCAAGTGAATGACAATCAAAAACTTTCCTCACTTGCGTGAACTTCTACACATGATCCCATCCTCCAGATCCTCAGAAATACATACTTCAGGAGAATTGGAGAATTTAGAATAAAATATTACAGAAATACATTTCAAAGCACTTCTTCCAACTTATCTAGTTATAGAACCATTCGACTCAAGGATGGAAACTAAAATAGTTCTCTTTCGACCTTTGTCTTGTTATAAAGTCAGCTTTTTGGTTTCATCCTTAACTTTCTTTTTCTACTCGGAGTTAACGTAAATCCTTGGGATCGTTTATTAGAGCATCCGCTAAACCCTTGATTCGATCTAAATTTTTAAACCATTACACTAGACCCATAATGATTCTTACTCCATAACTTTTTTCCCCTCTATTTAAAAGGTTAGTTATGATCTAGGGAGTCTTAAAATTTGTTCAATGAAAGTGCTTAAAAATGCTTGGAGTCAAGATCATACAATGAATCTAACTAAAGCTTCCAAGATTCCTGAAAATGTGAATTGAGGCCGAATCTTAATCCATGGAGACTGCCTGAAAAGGTATTGAAAAAATACTTGTATACCTAGTACCAATCTGATCTCAGTCGAAACGTATTTTTATACTCTCGCAACAAATGTTGCTAAAGAGAGTATTATAGTTTTGTTCACGTAACGGTTGTTTGTAACACCCAAAACTAAACGAGTTAGATATAGGGTTATATATACCAAAGTGATCAGGGCGAAGAGTGGAGTTCCGTCCGTCCGTCTGTGCAAGCTGTAACTTGAGTAAAAATTAAGATATCTTGATGAAACTTGGCACACTTATTTCTTGGCACCATAGGAAGGTTGCTTTCAAAAATGAGCAAAATCGGACCACTGCCACGCCCACAAAATGGCGAAAACCGAAAACACATAAAGTGCCATAACTAAGCCATTAATAAAGCTATGGAAATAAAATTTGGTATGAAGGATCGCACTATGAAGGGGCATATTTGAATGTATTTTTTTTTTGGAAGTGGGCGTGGCCCCGCCCCCTACTAAGTTTTTTGTACATATCTCGCAAACCAATAGAGCTATATATACCAAACTTTCTGCAGTCGTTTTTTTTAGCCACTTCCTAATACAGTCCAAAAATTAAAGAAATCGGATCATAACCACGCCCACCTCCCATATAAAAGTTAGGTTGAAAATTACTAAAAGTGGGTTAACTCACTAACGAAAAACGTCATAAACACTAAATTTCACATAAGAAATGGCAGATGGAAGCTGCACTCAGATTTTTTTACAAAATGGAAAATGGGCGTGGCGTCGCCCACTTATGGGTCAAAAACCATACCTCAAGAACTACTCGACCGATTTCCATGAATCTTGGTTTGTAATAGTTTCCTTACATCCTCATGATATGTTGTGAAAATATGCCAAATCGCTCCACAACCATGCCTACTTCCTATATACCAGAACTTTGAAGACGATCTGAATCGTTTACTTTACAATATATAAAGTAAGTACTAGTGAAGATATCGGTGCAGAACTTTGCACAAATACTATGTTAATAGTGTGGCAGCCCCATTCTAAAAATCGCCGAAATCGGACCATAGGTTTTTAAGGCCCCATATAACGAACACGAGGACCTCGGTGCTTCTAACCTAATATTAGGGTTTCCAACTTTCAATGGACCTTATACAATATATATGACGAATATGTGGGTCAAATTGTGTATTATATAATATAAATAAAGTTAAATAAATAAATTGCGAGAGTATAAAATGTTCGGTTACACCCGAACTTAGCCCTTCCTTACTTGTTTTTATTTCGTTTCTTCATTAAGCTAGATCTTGAACCACGTTTGGTGTCTTTAGTGCTTTTGTTATCTCACTTTGTTTGCTGTCGCCTCTCAATAATCATGCTTTAAAATCCAGTTCCAACAACAACTGCGATTAAACTTCTTCATTTCGATACATTTCTATAAACAAAAACATATTTCTATGATTTATATGATCATGTGGAACGGATAATTTTTCGCTTCTCAATGTTAAACAATGTGTCGAAGAATGAGGATTTATATTACATTGATTCAAAAGGCCAAAAGTAAATTATTAAGAAGACTTAACTCATTTAAAATATTAAAGCTTTCCGACTGACCATCCTAGTAATGAGTCTTCTCACTTTTGAGGTTGAAACATAAACTATTTGATAGGTGTTTGATTATATTTGCACCTTTGAGAGGATTTTCTTTATCTATTCCAAGATACTGATATCAGGTCAATTCTTTTATAAAATTGAAGCTTCCTAAATCCTTAAAGATATTAAAGCACACTCGAGTAACCAAGATCTTTTCACCTAGGGATATTCGATAAATTTGCAGAAAGGAAAAAGATAAGATCATGATAACATCTGAAATTATCAACAAGTCGTCAGTGACTGACAGTGACTGAACGGCCGATGTACCACACGCCTAATATTTCTGGATTAACTATGGACAGAGAAGTGACACTTTTTTCGAGCATCAAATATTTGATAACTTTTCGAACGGTTTATTGATAATATCCAAAGCTATACGATTGTTGAAAAATATTGTTTTCCATTGAACTGTTTTGGACCAAGGAAAGTTGGTACACTTTTCTCTGCTACCAAATACCCCTTCTGAGTGGTGATAACGTCACCGAATAATATGACGGGTGCTTTTTAAACGAGTGGTTCGCAATGAGGCAAACATTTTTTGGAGTTGGTCTTTTTGAAAGCTGAATACTACATAATTTGAGTCCAAATAATAATCCAAAATTCCCAAATATGAGACTTACTTGAATTAACAGTTCCTATATAAGCCCAGACGAATCCACGATCTGTGTGAGGTTAGATTAGGTTAAGGTCCCAAAAATGCTTTATAGACCTCTCCATATTACATCCCCTTAAACTTGTTCTAATTGCGTCTCCTTAAAATTTCGTTTAGTAAATTTTCAAGTCTCTTGTTACTTTAATTGAACTTCACTTATTCCATGACTTAAGTGCTGATTTTCAACCTTTCTTCGTGTCTTCGATTTCTAATTCTGGTCTCCGCTCCGCTATGTGCTCAGCTTAAACTCATTTCTCTCCAATGCTCTTCACAACTAATACAATTTTCGGATTTCACAGCCAACTAGCGAGGAGTTCAACACTCGTGCAACGCTTAGATCCGCACTCAGCGCAAGAAAATTTATTATTAGATTTTATATTGTGTTGCTGTTGTTGCTATTGTGATTGCTATTGCTCTATTGCTGTTGTTGACATTGATGATGCCAGCATGACAATGACAATGACGTTGCGCCTCTGATTGTTGTGATTATTCCATGGTGGATCAAGCAACAAAGAATAAGTAGAAGACCAAGCAAGAAGACAACTAAGACAAAATACACACACAACTAAGTTTGCTTGGCGATGAGTTAGTGCTTTTGCACTTGCATGCGGTTAAGCTGAGTACTAGAGCCTAGATACTCCTCGCAGGCGGATGAGTTGAGTGTGAGACCGCGAAAGCGGATGGCAGTGACAACGACTAGGACACAACAATTTCCTACTTTTGTGCTTCCTTGACTGAGTTTTTTTTTTTTCCGTTACTTATTGTATTTCTTCCATATTGTTCTATATAAATTGCGGCGCCTCCGCTGCTCAGACCACTAGCAGCTGCAACACAACTCAACTCATTCGCTGAGCTGTAGCGCTCTCGACTCGCACGTCATCATCAACGTCATTGTCAACAACTGTGGAATTTTAATCTTTCAGTGATATGGGCGAAGCAAGCAAGAGTGAAATGGTAGAAAAAAAATTAAATATAATAACAACAACAATAATAAAAGGAGTAGAGCCGCCAAAGCACCCAAAGCATATGAGCCCCATATAAGCGTCGCCTTGATATTGTTGATGAAAGCTGATGCGCGTCTGCCATTGTCACAGACAGCGCTGCTTCTACTACTTATTCTTTACTTGACTCTTCGTTTTGCGCTTACACTTGGCTTTGCGCTTTGTTGCAATGTTTGATGAAGTCTCGCGGCTCTAAGGACAATGATAAATATTTTGTAGTGGCGTTTTAATGCCAAAGCTGTTGTGAAAGCTGCATATGACAGCCAACGCCCACATTTTACGCCATAAATGTACCGTTACACACACACACAAATACACAGAGACACTTACACTTGTGTCCTTGAATGCATGAAATATGTTGACTCGTCTTCTTCCTTCGTTCGTCGCACTCGTGCGGAAGCGGTGGATTAGCGAACAATAGTAAATAATTTGGCACACAATTCATTCTCATTCATTTCTATGTTTTGCTTACACTCTTTTCCTCAACGAAACCAATATTTATTGTTTGCCTTGAGTATGGATTGGAAATGGGCGGCGTAAGCTATATGCTTTTGCTAGTCATCAATATTAGGGGGGTGAGCGTGTAAGCGAATATTGTGCGATTTGTTACTTATTGTTAGGGATTATGTAACGAATTATTTTAAAATATAATATAAATATGTCCTAGCTGTTAGACCTGTCACATATGGTGGCCCGAGATCCATCAAGTATAAGAGGTAATAGCTTTTTCACTAGATAACTAGATGGACTTATTTTCTGGAACCTCCATTGTACCAGCATAAGACATTCCAAACCAAGTGGAAGAGACGAATGAATATCATATTTGATATGATATATATAAAATTCGACTTTATGGGAACTACGACTTTATAGAGCAACAATTCGACCGACTTATACATTTTTTAAACAAGTAAAATCACATTTCTCAGCTACTTTGTGGCTATTTGGGTTAACATGATTCAATTCGGACTTTCCATTTAGAAATCAAGCTCAGATTATATATCCTAAAAGGGACCTTCCCTTATATACTTAAAAACCTTATAAGAATTTCGATCTTATAAAACCATGATTCGAAAACGACAAACTGTTTTGGACCAAGGAAAATTATTACACTTTTCTCTGCTACGTGATTTTTAAACGTTCTCTGTCTGGGTGCTTTTTAAACGTGTGGCAACAATCATTTGGAGTTGGTCCTTTTGAAAGCTGAATACTAAATAATTTGAGTCCAACTAATAATCAAAAATTCTCAAATATGAGACATACTTGAATTAACAGTTCCTATACAAACCCAGACAAACCCACGATCTGGGTTAGGTTAGATTAGGTCAAGGGGTAGATCTCCGGCAACTGCAAAGAGTCTCCCTTCGACAGCTTCGACTGTCCTTTGTGATACCCAAATACTCCTGACGCATCGCCGACAAAGCGATTGGACTCTATTACAAAGTTCTTATGTCGGCTAATGACGATTCCAGTCATAGCTCTGGGTTCGACGAAGGTATGGCTACCGAGGTGTTTTAACCTTGGTCTGGCGAATGCTGGACATTGAAGTAGGAAGTGCTTGGATGATGCCTCTTCGCTTTATTCCAAGCAGCTTTGGCAATTAGCGTCATATTTGATCCCTAAGCACCACGATCTAACTATACCGAGAATTAACGAATATATATTTAATCCCATTTAATCCCTCCTCATCTAAAAGCTAAAAATCTTTATATATATAAATCTTCTGTACGTGTGTTAGTCATTGAACTCCTCCTAAACAGCTGGACCGATTTTGATGAAATTTTTTGTGTGTATTCCAGGGGGTTTAAGGATGGTTTAGATTCACAATACGATAAACTAGATTATGTTTTTTTAGTTATATTATATATTTAAAAATTGTTTTTGATATTAGCAGAACTTACATAGGATACGGCAGACTGCGCTGTAGTCGATGTGTAAACTATTCAAGAGTGTGTCTTGAAACCTTCGTGGAAGACCAGGAAAAAAATTAGAAAATATGTAAAAATGGAAAAATAGCGAAGAAAATAATAATAAAAAAATTTTATTTGAATTGACAACAAAATTAAAAAAAAAGAAAACAAAAAATTATCTTATTTTGAAGGTTGTCATTGTTACTTTGTTAAAATATTTTTGTCATTGTTCAATTGTATACGGTTGTGTCGATAGAAAAAAAGAATAAGAACATGCTCGCATTTTATTGCTATATTTTTATTAAGGTAACACATAGGCATAAGTCCAATAGAAAATCATCATATATATAATTCCTGAACCAATTACACTCATTTTCACTACCAAGGTTAACGGGAATAGGGGCAACTTGGCACCTGGTAGTAGGTAAACAAACGGAACATTCGACATTGAAATTACTCCTAAATTGCAAATGACCGAAACACCAGTCGGCAAAATCGCAAAAAATATCGCTGTATCGAAAATTTTCCAGATATTCAAGAAGTCGCTGGAGGCACTGCACAGGACTTTAAAAAATTTACGCGATATCCAAAACGTTTTTGGTGGACTCTTCCAATTATGCTTGAATCAACTGTACGCGTACGAAATAAAAGCATGTTTAAAAGAGTCCTAACTATGGCGACATGTCAGAAAAATAAACCATACAATCAATATGCGTGTTCAACTCCAAAATTACCCATCTGCGTCGCGATTTTCTGAATAATTGCTAAACATTGGTAATGGTGAAATTCAATTGTATGTATGTATGTGATTGGCGTTGCAACCGTTTAGCCGGTTATAGCCGAATCGACGATAGTGCGCCACCTCTCTCTCTCCTTCGCAGTTCGGCGCCAGTTGGAGATCCCAAGTGTAACCAGGTCGCTCTCCACCTGGTCCCTCCAACGGAATGGAGGCCTTCCCCTTCCTCGGCTTCCTCCGGCGGGTACTGCATCGAACACTTTCAGGGCTGGAGTGTTTTCGTCCATTCGGACAACATGACCTAGCCAGCGTAGCCGCTGTCTTTTTATTCGCTGAACTATGTCAATGTCGTCGTATAACTCGTACAGCTCATCGTTCCATCGTCTGCGGTATTCGCCGTTGCCAATGTTCTGAGGACCATAAATCTTACGCAAAATTTTCCTCTCGAAAACTCCTAGTGTCGTCTTATCTGATGTTGACATCGTCCAAGCTTCTGCACCGTAAAGCAGGACAGGAATGATAAGCGACTTGTAGAGTTTGATTTTGGTTCGTCGAGAGAGAACTTTACTGTCCAATTGCCTACTCAGTCCAAAGTAGCACCTGTTGGCAAGAGTGATTCTGGTTCCCAGGTATACGAAATTATCTACGACTTTGAAATTATGACTGTCAACAGTGACGTGGGAGCCAAGACGCGAATGCGCCGACTGTTTGTTTGATGACAGGAGATATTTCGTCTTGTCCTCATTCACCTCCAGACGCATTCGCTTCGCCTCCTTATCCATGCGGGAAAAAGCAGAACAAACGGCGCGGTTGTTGCTTCCGATGATATCAATATCATCGGCGTACGCCAGGAGCTGTACACTCTTGTACAAGATTATCGCACGATAGTGAGTCACCTTGTCTGAAACCTCGTTTGTTATCGAACGGCTCGGAGAAGTCCTTCCCAATCATGACGGAGCTTTTGGTGTTGCTCAACGTCAATTTACACAGCCGTATTAGTTTTGCGGGGATACCAAATTCAGACATCGCGGCGTAAAGGCAACTCCTTTTCGTGCTGTCGAAAGCAGCTTTAAAATCGACAAAAAGGTGGTGTGTGTCGTTCCTCTTTTCACGGGTCTTCTCCAAGATTTGGCGCATTGTGAATATCTGGTCAGTTGTCGATTTTCCAGGTCTAAAGCCACACTGATAAGGTCCAATCAGTTCGTTGACGGTGGGCTTTAGTCTTTCACACAGTACGCTCGATAGAACCTTGTATGCGATATTTAGGAGGCTGATCCCACGGTAATTGGCGCAGATTGTGGGATCTCCCTTTTTATGGATTGGGCAGAGCACACTGAGATTGCAATCGACAGGCATGCTTTCTTCCGACCATATTCTGCAAAGAAGCTGATGCATGCACCTTATCAGTTCTTCGCCGCCGTATTTCAATAGTTCTGCCGGTAATCTGTCGGCCCCCGCTGCTTTGTTGTTCTTCAAGCGGGTAATTGCTATTCGAATTTCTTCATGGTCGGGTAATGGAACATCTGTTCCATCGTCATCGATTGGGGGATCGGAGTCGCCATCTCCTGGTGTTGTACTCTCACTGCCATTCAGCAAGTCGGAGAAGTGTTCCCTCCATAATCCCAGTATGCCCTGGACATCGGTTACCAGATTACCACCTTGGTCTCTACATGAGGATGCTCCGGTCTTGAAACCTTCGTTAAGTCGCTTCATTTTTTTATAAAATTTTCGAGCATTCCCTCTGTCTACCAGCTTCTCAAGCTCTTCGTACTCACGCATTTCAGCCTCTTTCTTTTTTTGTCTGCAGATGCGTCTCGCTTCCCTCTTCAGCTCTCGGTATCTATCCCATCCCGCACGTGTTGTGGTCGTTTGCAACGTTGCGAGGTAGGCAGTCTGTTTTCTCTCCGCTGCGAGACGGCACTGCTCATCGTACCAGCTTGTTTTTTGTCGTTGCCGAAAACCAATTGTTTCGGCTGCAGCGGTACGCAGTGAGTTTGAGATGCCGTTCCACAGTTCCCTTATATCGAGATGCTGATGAGTGCTCTCAGAGAGCATGAGTGCAAGTCGAGTAGAGTAGTTCGTGGCTGTCTGTTGCGATTGCAGCTTTTCGACGTCGAACCTTCCTTGTGTTTGTTGACGGGCATTCTTTGCTGCACAGAGGCGGGTGCGTATCTTCGCTGCGACCAGATAATGGTCCGAGTCTGTATTTGGTCCTCGGAGCGTACGCACGTCTAAAACACAGGAGACATGTCTTCCGTCTATCACAACGTGATCGATTTGGTTCCGCGTGTTTCGATCAGGAGACAGCCAAGTAGCTTGATGTATTTTCTTATGCTGGAATCTGGTACTACAGACGACCATATTTCGGGCCCCAGCGAAGTCGATAAGCCTCAGACCATTTGGCGATGTTTCGTCATGGAGGCTGAATTTTCCGACTGTTGTGCCAAAGACACCTTCTTTACCCACCCTGGCGTTAAAATCGCCAAGCACGACTTTTACTTCGTGGCGGGGGCAGCGCTCATAGGTGCGTTCTAGGCGCTCATAGAAAGCATCTTTGGTCACATCGTCCTTCTCTTCCGTTGGGGCGTGGGCGCAAATCAGCGATATGTTGAAGAACCTCGCTTTGATGCGGATTGTGGCAAGACGTTCATCCACCGGGGTGAATGCCAGGACTCTGCGACGGAGTCTCTCTCCCACCACAAATCCAACACCAAATTTGCGCTCCTTTATATGGCCGCTGTAGTAGATGTCACAAGGACCCACCTTCTTCCGTCCTTGTCCCGTCCATCGCACTTCTTGGATGGCGGTGATGTCAGCCTTGAGTCGTATGAGGACATCAATACGCGATATCCAAAACGTTTTTGGTGGACTCTGCCAATTATGCCTGAATCAACTGTACGCATACGAAATAAAAGCATGTTTGAAAGAGTCCTAACTATGGCGACATGTCAGAAAAATAAACCATACAATCAATATGCGTGTTCAACTCCAAAATTATCCATCTGCGTCGCGATTTTCTGAATAATTGCTAAACATTGGTAATGGTGAAATTCAATTGTATAGAGATACGCAATATATTCAACTTCCAGAAAACTTTTGCAATATGGTGGCTACCAAAGATGAGTTGATGCAAAGTATTATTCCACAGCTACAATATAATTATACAGACCATACATGGCTACGTGAGCGAGCTATTTTAGAAGATGTCGGCGCGATCAATTTAAAAATACAGCAGTCACTGCTTGGTAATGAATTTACATTTAAATAAATTGACACTGTTGTTGTTCCAGATGAAGTTGTCAACTATCCTGTAGAATTTTTGAATTCACTGGATTTACCTGGATTGCCACGACATAACTTGCGATTAAAGATTGGCCCACCTATAATTTTGCTTCGAAATTTGAATGCGCCAAAATTGTGTAATGGTACGCGATTAGTCATAAAAAATCATGGGCAACATTCTTGAAGCCACTATTTTGAGTGGAAAATTTCAAGTTGAGAATGTACTCCTACCACGGATTCCAATGATTTCTTCAGATTCGCCGAAACCATTTAAACGTTTACAATTTCCAATCCGTTTGGCATTTGCGATGACTATTAATAAGGCGCAAGGTCAAACGATGACGATTTGTGGACTAGATTTAGAAAATCCGCGCTTTTCTCACGGCCAATTATACGTTGCGTGCTCGAGGGTAGGAAAACCATCGAATTTATTTATTTATACCTCTCAAGGATTAACCAAAAATATTGTACATACGATGGCATTACGATAATTTCAGTATTTGTAGATAATTAACTCTTAGAATAAATACCCGCTATAAAATAGTTTAAGATCCACCTTTTTCAACAAACGACTTTATTGGTTATTTTTGTATAAATATGACTTTAGGTATTGTAATAAGTTTTGAATAAAAATTTGCATCATAAGGGTCTAATAATGGTTACAGCTAATTTCCAAAAGTTTACATTGAGACGTGGGACAGGACAACGTCTGTCGGGTTCGCTAGTATCTTATAAAAAGGGAGGTCTTATAACAAAAAAAAACTTCAAAAAAAAAGAGCAATGAAATTCCACTGACTTCTGTACACTTCTCTCCCACTTCAGATGCTCGTGAGTGGACTTCTCACCTTAAAACGAAAAACACTGAACTTATTTCTTTGATATCGAATTTTTTGTTCCGCTCACTAAGAAATTTCATGCGGAAAAACTTGTTTACCACTTTCTTAATTTTCAATAAGTTCACTTACACAATCTCAAATCCCTTCTCCTCATTATGCTACGATTTATGCCGCTTTTTGTCGGGTCAAATCAACAGTGGCCACAGGCTATGAAATCAACAAGCGGTAAACAACATTTCGCATTATAAAGGATTTCAACAACAAACGGAAATTATGCTTACAAATACAAGAACACTTTTACTGTCGTGTTTATGCAGCAACGCTCGTATAATTGCGCGCATTGGTATTTTTGTATTAAGTTGTGGGCTCGCGAAATAGCATGTCTTCACGCGTCTTTTCTTCTTCAGCACAACTGCAACATGACGGAATGCCCGGCGGCCTTAATGCCAACAGCATCCTGTTTAATTAAGAGTACGCAGCACAACGCGCAGTCATTGCTTATTGCTTACATGATAAAGTAATTAAAGGTTCTTCCTCAATACACATCACCCCAACAGACACCCACAAATCGCAAAGGGCTTACAAGCACTTATTTACAGAAGATCTAGCGAATCCGTTTAAAATGTTCCCCCTTTTCTAATATCTAATAATAATACCCAAGAATAGAATTGTGACTTCCATTGTCCAACTACTTTAACAAAGACTTCGAATGGTTGAAGTCTCACTTCCGGACTACTTGCTTCAAACAAATGTAGTTTGGTTTGTCCTGGTCCTGCCACAGCCGGACCAATCGTCTAAGGATCTCTATACCTATAAAGATGTTTCGTCATCTGGAACTTTAGAATCTATTTTATCTTACTCTAACATCTACTGATAATTGTAGCTTCGAACAAGTGAAGTTAAAGATTTGAACCACATTTATACAAATCGACCCGTTGTAGAATATTCTGAATCTCTTGCTCCTCATTCAAGACAGTAATCACACATAAAGGCTCACCTATTAGTCTTTCGCCGTCTCGAAATGTTCAATACTACAAAAACCTTTTCCATAGTGAACTAGTCCGAGAATCATATCAGGATAAGATATGGAACGTAATCGATGAACGCATGGCAAGACTATGAAAGGACGCTGGAAATATGGAGTTTTCATCATAAAGGTATACAAGTTCTGTACAATTTTAAGTTTACAGCCATCGAAATACGTTCAATTTAATTGAATTTCCACGAATGTCGCAGGTAAATTCTCCCACCGTCAATATTCGAACGGAAATGAAAACTTAAGCATTTTCACACGAAATGTCAATTACATTTGTGAATAAACGCTTGTACAAACAGGTGGCAGTAAAGCCATATGAAAATTGAAATACTGGGTATCTCGCTTACTCCCTAGAAAAAACTAAAATTACGCCGAATTTTTTCAAACAAAACCAACCAACAACCAGAAATATTGCCACGCTCTCAAATTGTAGGTTAAAAGGCAGTGAACCCAGAATTTAAAGGCCATGTAGGTAACGTTAGCATATACATAAGCGCCATTTGCAAAGGGTCAGACCAAAATTAAATTCGAAAATGCGGGGAAATAAACAAATTACGCTGGAAATGGATGAACACGGTGGAATCGACAAATGTTAAGTGTGTGTATGGGAGAGTATATATGACTCCATATAGATATGAGTATGCTTAAGTAAAGATATAATATGTTAGCCGCGACCTATATATTTGTACTTGGTTATATATAAGCAATTTCTAAGTATCTAAGTATAATATACACATAAGTTTCATCTAGGACGCAGCTAGATTTATTGCGAAGGGGGGTTTTGGTTAGGTTAGGTTAATCTGGTAGGCCAATTAGCCACACATAGACCGATTTTGGTCCTTTGCGATGCCAGATGGAGTGCCGTCACGTACGGCTTGACGCGAATTTCAAAAGGTGATGTGGTTTCACTAACGATATCTCTTCCAGATTATCGTACTGTAAAGTCCCCATGTGCTGAAGCCGTTCCATTGGGTTCGGGTTAATTAAAAGAGGAATAGTATTACTTTTATCATGGGAACGTGCACCAATCTTGATCGAAACAAACATTACTGAAAGATCGGGTGCATTAGAAGAATAAACACATATGGTTCCAAATAGGCACGGATTAGTAAGAAGCCATAGAGAGAGGAAACATGTCGAGTTGAAAACTTATCGAATTACCTCCTGATCTAGTCCGAAAATCCGCTCGAATTCCGATCTGAAAGTCCAAAAGTAACTCCAAAATTACCAGTGCAACTCACTTTTGTACAAACAAACTCTGCTCACACAGCTCGATGGACAAGATAAGGTTTAAAAAACTTGTTATGTGATGTCAGGGGTAGACTATTGCTTCCATAGATCTTACTACATATGATTTTCTTAAATTATCTGGAAGGTAAGAATCCTCGAAGCACTCAAAATGACATGTCGAAGGGACAGAGGACAGAGATTAGCTATTGTACGTTGTTGAGAAACTGAGTTAATTCAAAATCTTTCAAAAATTTTAATATAATATATATCACCTTTTGACCTGAAAATGTAAGTGCTACATTATCAATGGAATATTCAATCTAAAGCCCCAAGAAACAATACACTTGAGTTTAAGACGAAAGATTCAAACCTGGAATCAGTCAAATGTAGTAATCTTTATATTCAATAAATTTAAGACAATATCAATGCTTGTGGTTAAATCTTTGAAAAGTTCAACGATTCATGACTTACAGATCTAATTTTAGTTTCGGAAGCAATGAGAGGATCTGCAATTAGGATTATGTGCTATATCTACTTATACAATCCACTGTATCTGATCTATTCTGAAATCGAATGATTTTTTAGATACGAACTTTTTTATCTTTAAACTGTATTTAATCTTAAGCTTATGCCTCGGCTTACTTTAAACAAGTTTTCGAATCCGTTAAAAATAAAATGAGGTGCCTAAAGGTAGATACGTTTGAGAAGCAATTCACGTATTGGAAATCGCTTGTAAAGATTATTGGCGTATTCGATTTATTTGGTATATTTTTTAATAATTTGTCCCTCTGTGATACACCCCTGAATGTAATTACATGTACATATGCATATGTTTTACAGAATTTCCGCGTCCAAAACATCGCTAACTTCCCGACGTTGGCACAAATGTTAAATGTCAGTGGCAGTTATGCATAACAACAAGAACAACAGCGGTGCACAGTTTAACAACGACTGCGGATATGTATGCTCATAGAAGTGTAAGAGTGTGAGTGACAGCGAGCAAGAGCAATTTGTCAGTCACACGCTCACACACATACCCTATATGCATATGAGCATATGAATGAATTTTCACCTTCGCATGTGTGAAGTTATTTACTTACCTTTACACGCAACAACAATCACTTGTATATATGGCTATATTTGAGTGTGTGCTGTTGTATGAATGCATATGTGTTAGTTAGTTATTTGCACGACCAACTAATGAAGGTGTGAAAGACACCCGCAGCGCGCAGCGTCGCTATAAAGGTGTTGAAGCATTCAATGGAATGCCAAATGGCACAACTAGTCACAGACACACACATAGAGACATAGAGACACCTGTATATGTATGTGTGCATACCCTTACACCTGTCACGGTGGTAAAATTAAATGACAGCTGACAGATACGCTAATTTCCTTGAGACGCTCCAACACCCATTTGCGCTTGCCAGCGCATATTTAGATGGAGTCACACGGGCTCATACACACTCACTTATACAGCATCTATGCAGAGAATGTTAGCTTAATTGTTTTTGTTGTTGTTGTCATCTATGTCGTTTTTGTTGTTTCCTTGGTTTCTTTACCGCCATTGTAATGAATCTTATTTGTATTTTGCATGTTGTTGGTGCTTTGCTGTTGTTGTTGTTTTACATAGTGTTGTTGCTCCCATGGCGTCAGCATTTAACATTTAATTAAGTTGTACATATTTGTTTTAGATGTGGGAATATGCACAGAGCGCATGCTTTTGTGTTCAGGTATGCAGATGAAGACATATGTATTGCCAAACATAGAGCATTAAGAAGGCTTAGCCAAAGTTTGAATTTACAGTTATGTTACCTTTAAGATTACAAAAAAATATATATTTTCAGAAGAAAAATATCGTTTCAAGACACTAAGATTTTTTAAGTTTAACTTCCTTCTAGACTCTGAAGACACTTGGGCTTTCAGCGATTTATACAGTAATCATTCATTTCGGCTGAATAAACGATGTGAGCTTTAAAGCTTTAAAAACGGTGTACGGAGTTACTGCCTTGACGAAGATCTTGGACGACTTTAAGCATCTATAATTTACATTATCTTCTTTTATGGGTCTACAAAAATTGAACCATTCAAATCGAGTCTAAAGATCACTGCCAGTTATTCACCAATATATAGACAGGATTCGTCGCCATTGACCTGTCACGCATTATCTTCGTACTCTCGAACGACTATATGCTTCAATCCGAAACATAAACCGAATCCAAAGAAAACCGACCCAAGACACAGAAGAGCTAATGTGATCCTGTAAAAAGTTTTTGTGGTGTCTTAGGCCATTGGAATTTCAATACAGGTATGAAATAAAGTTGTAGATACAAATGTAGACTTGGAACCAAAGTACCGAATTCTATGGGTCCTCATGGTTTATTTTGATGGATATTTTGGCAGTTCGTGGACTTAACCAGATCTCGTTTTGTGCACCAAGTTTCGGAGTTATAATACATGTTATAAAGTAATACCGCTCAATCAAGACTCTAAAGCATTGAAAAAAGTCCACGAATACACTTGTTCACTAAAAATCGACTACTCTACCGTTTGCTTATGGAAATTCAAATTATGGTCGACTTATCAATCTTTGCATATTCCAAATATTGTACGTTGAATTTTAGCCCTGCTTCAGTCCCCCAGATCTCTTGAGTACTCTTTAGTACCTAATTCGACTCGACTTCGAACCACTCATCAATCAATAGTGAGAAAATCCTCACGATTTAGTGGATTAAGTGAATTTAGGTCCTCAGCAATCAAAATCAAAGAGTTCATCATATTTGGTTGTTTGGAATGTAATACTCATATTATTTTTTACTGCATATGGAAAACATCCCTTGCCCTTGAACTTTTTACACATCCCTCAGATTTTTCTCTGATCTGGCTAAGACCATTCCTCAACTTTAAGCTTTATTTTCAATTTTTTTTTTTTGGACTATATTCGCCCTTTAACCTTGAGTATGGAACCCGAGTTTCATGGATGTAATGCCCGTTCTTCAGATATTTTTTTGTTCTTCCAAATCGGTATAATCTTTAGCTCACCCACTCTGGAATACTTTTGACATAAACAAATCTTACTTAAAATACATTCCTAATTGATGTTTCTAGCTTACTCAATTTAGATTTTGTTCACGGTTGTTTGTGTCACCAAAAAATAAAAGAGTTAGATATGGGCTTATATATATATAAATGATCAGGATGACGAGTGGAGTTGAAATGTCCGTCCGTCTGTCCCTTCAAGCGATAACTTGACTAAAAATTGAGATATCTTAATGACACATATTCCTTGGCACCCTGAGGATGTTGGTATTGAAAATGGCCGAAATCGGATCATTGCCACGGCCACAAAATGGCATATCTAAGCCATAAATAAAGTTATGAAAATAAAATTTGGTACAGAGGATTGTATTAGGGAGGAGCACATTTGGGTGTATTTTTTTTTAAGTGGGCGTGACCCCGCCCCAAATCCATAGGTTTTTTGTATATATCTTGCAAACCAAAAAAGCTGCATAAACCAAACTTTCTGCAGTCGTTTCTTTTAACCATTTCCTTATACAGACCAAAAATTAAAGAAATCGGATAATAACCACGCCCACCTCCCATACAAAGGATATGTTGAAAATTACTAAAACTGGCTTAATTCACTAACGAAAAACGTCAGAAGCACTAAATTTTACAGAAGAAATGGCAGATGGAAGCTGCACTCAGATTTTTTTACAAAATGGGAAATGGGCGTGGCGTCGCCCATTTATGTGTCAAAAATCATATCTCAAGAACTATTCGACCGATTTCAATGAAATTCGGTATATAACATTTTCTTGACACCCTGATGACACGGGTAGAATATGGGCGAAATCGGTTCACAACCACGCCTACTTCCCATATAACTCAATTTTGAATTATATCTGATTCGTTCACTTTATAATATATACATTAGGACCAATGAAGATAGCGGAATAAAACTTTACACAAATACTGTATTTGAGCTGTGATATCACTTGTGGAAAAATTTTCGAAATCGGACCATGACTTTTCAAGGCCCCTTATATCGAACATGAAGAACTCAGTGCCTAAGGGTAATTTTTCAACGAAAATATAGGTAAATATCTTAGATATTTTAATGTAATTCAGGTATTACGTCAGTCCCCATATACTATTTATGATGATTTTCATTATTCTATTGGACTTTATGCCGAATATGTGGGTCGAATTGTGTTATCTTTATAAAATTACACCAATAAATTGCGAGAGTATAAAATGTTCGGTTACACCCGTTAGCCTTTCCTTACTTGTTTTATTTACTTTTCTCCAAACTCACTTACAACTCATTCATGTTCACATGTCTTTAACATTTCCTTTCAATTTGTTCGCCTTTAAATGTAACATTCTTTGCTTCCCTCACATCCACCCCCTTTCACAACGTCAAAACAAAAAACGGAAATTAATAAAGGCTTACACAAGGAAACATTTAATTACGCAGACTGACATTAAGCGCAACCGAAAATATCTGGCGACTTACTGACGCGCCGTCAAACATAATAGGTAAAGGGTTACGCCGCGAAGCGTACGAGAGACGAACGCGAGCATATTAATAGCGCGAAGTGGCGGAAGCAGATGTGTCAGAGGTTTCCGCGAAATATTTGTGTAACACTTTCGGCATACAAATGTGTTTCCACAGGAAGTAAATGAACATGGCTATGCGTGTGTAACGGTAATGTTGAGTGCAAAGTTTTAAAGCGGAAATGTCAAGCGAAGTGTTGAAAAGAAAATTTCTCAGTTAAGTTGAATAAGTTCATACATTTGAGGTATTGAAAAAGGAATAGATTGAGTATGGTGAGGTTAAAGGGTAACTCTTTTTTATTAAGAGAAATAGAAAAGTAGCTCTAAACCAACCAACGGAATTTTCTTAATAAATGTACTCTATTTCTTCCCGTCCTATCGGAGAGAGCAGCAATCATAGTGACTATGTTGAATACCACTCACCAATCTATGTAGGATTAGATTGCTAAAAGCTCTAATAAAATAAGAAAATCTGTCACAGGATCTTCCTCTATAACTCACAGTAACGAGCTTTATATTATCCACTATCAAGGCGATTCAAGGAGCATAAAAGAATCCGTTGTTAAGATTGATCTCAAAAATCAGCAAAAAAGCTACCAATTGCAGACCAAGATTCCGACTCTGTCGACACTGAATTACTTTCCACCTTGCTTTAATACACTAAAAAATTCGAAATCGGTAACTCCTCTATAGGTTTATGATTCTCCGATTAAGCTTTTGACTTAAGCTTTTTTTGAAAGCTCAATAATTTTTAAATACTTTGACAGCTTTTTATGAAAGCTCAATAATTTTTAAAAACATCCTTCATTTCACAAATAAACTTCTCTTACATTGCTTCTACATACGATTACTGGATCCAGTAAATTGATGGCTCGAATCCCTTTGAACAATATGAAACAGCTTGTTCTGATAAGATCCGCCACAGTTTCGAAGAGCGATTCAGTCTAATGTGTTCGGCAAACAAGTTGACCATTAGATGACATAAACTCTCTCTAAAAGGGGGTTATTTCAAGACGACGATGTATAACATCCACTTCCATTCAAAGTCATGAAAGCTTTAAGCTTAAAAGACGCATTCGATTTCCTGGAGTATAATAGAAGAGATGCCACAGAAGCGATTGAGCAAGTTATAGAATATGATAAGAATTAGAAACCAACGGTTTTTTCGGAGAGCTTTCAAATAATTTTTCATTCGATTACAAGCTAATAAAGTTCCCTGTAAACTGTTCTGCCTAGTAGTTGCAATAAGAAATTGACCAAAGAGTGCAAATATCGTAATTCTACAAATCCCTCAAAGAATTCTCGAACGTATGTGAAATGTGCATTCTGTTACATATCTCCTAATATTTCTTCACACCAACTAACATTATAATTAAATTATGTGACTAAGGAACTTCAATGCAATTTCATGCTCCCCCTTAAGCTATTGGAAGTCTTTATTGTTTCCTCACGCATAACTCCTTGCTGACTTACTTTCTCTGCTAAGCACAACAACAACAACAACAGCAAAGCTTGCCAATGTGCTTTAGAAAACTTAAATAATACTTTTCTGTTTGCAGCCAACACAATTAAGACTTATGTACTTAAGTAAATAAAGTAAAATAGTGAGGGGAAGTGCAGAGTACGGAGCAACTCAACTGTTATTGATAGTTTCTGACATACTAAGAGCGGCTGATGCCTTCAGTCACTTACAACAATCTACTTAGACGCAGAATCATGTACAGTAGCGGACAGTGAAATCCGGACAACTAAAAAATCATAGTTATTTCATATTATTTTAGCCAAATGTTTAAACTTTTTACTTTAAAACAATAATATATGTAGAATAATTGAGTATTAAGTGTAAACAAAGTCAGTGTTGTTGATTGCAGTTATACTTCCATTTATTTTAATTAATTTCAGATATTTTATCATTTTGGTAGCTAACAATATAAACAGTGATATCTTTTTTGTTCTTTACACTAAAGAAATATTTTTTTAGTATTATTTAAGGGGAACATTAATTGATACAAAAACATTATAATTAGTATTTTGTCGAACCTCCTTTGTTTTTTATAACGGATTTTATCCGCTCTTCCATTGAATTTATCAGATTTTGTAATGTTCCTGATGCAATACCGTTATACCATACATCTTAGAGAATTCTATGCAATTTTGCTAAAGTTTTTGGTCTCTTCTATGATATCTGAGTCTTCATTATAAACCAAAAGTTCTTAATTTGATTGAAATCTGGACTATTACCTGAACACTATAAAGTCGAAACCCCGAATTTTTATAAATAATTCTTCGCCTGAAAGAAAAATGAAAGGACAATTATAAAATTTGTAATTTAAATTATAGCAATAACCTCTAGATGTACAAAAAAATTCATACTTACAATTTTGGCACGCTGGCATGGCGCATAGTCATCCTGAAAAATAAGGACATCCGCTTATGAAAAATAGTCCTCCATTAAGGGTATTAAATTCGTTTTAAGTATCTCCTGGTACTTAAACCGGATGATGGTTCCATCTATTAGGACTAGTTGTGAATGGCTATGGTAAAAAAAGCATTCCCAGACCATTCGGCGGCCTCCTTGCTTAACGATTCATTGAAGACATTCGTCCTTGAACCACTCACAAGTTCTCCGCCTTACGTACGACATGCCGTCGCTACAAGAAGGGTTAAATTTTGATTCATCCGAGAAGATAACATTTCGCCAACTAACTCCAATTTTCATAATCTTTTGCCCGTCGTGTACGGTTTTGATGCATTTTTGAGGTCCAAAATCGTTTTTTGGCGGGCCGAAGAGCATTCAAATCAACATCTTGAAGCCGTCAACGATCGGTTCTTGCGCAAATTTCTGTACCGACATCTTGAAATAACTTCTCTTTAACATCCTCAGCAATTTTGAAGCGATTCCTCAAGCAAATACGTTCCATCACTCGATTTTTCTTTGAATTTGTCTTCTTCTTTAATCCAGAGCCAGTTTTATCCTTAATAGACCTGGTTCTGTCGATTTTTTTAAGGAATTCTCCGACGGAGGACTTGTTGAAGCCAACTCTATTACTTATTAATTCATGAATTGTCAGTTTTTATTTTCCCAAAATCAAAATATAACTTTTTTGCATTTCGGACATTTTTTTTTGAAATTCGGTATATTTAATCTATACCAAAGCACAAGAACAAAATAAATTATTAAACTCTTAAAAAATTAACTTAAAGTTGCTTTAAAACGTGTACCGAACACGTATTTATGTGAAAGAATAAGCCTTTCGGCAGTAAAATACACTGTTCGGTCACAATCGCCCGTTAAATACAAATCGAATGGTTGTCCGGATTTCACTGTCCGCTACTGTATATATACATAGTTGCACTAGACTATAAGTATGTAGGTAATCAGGAAAGTATGAATATGTGAATACCGAAAATTCGGGATTAAAAAAAAAGTGATCAAATATAGAATATCTAAATTTAATATTTATAAAATTCGAAAAAAGACAATAGTTTTAAATAAAGTTGAAATCGAAAATAGTTTCAAAAGTGGTTTAGATTATTAGAATTTTGGGATCCCGAAAAACGTATACCGAAAATTCGGGTTTCATCAAAAATTTATACTCCTATATATTGATATTTACTTTTTTCCGAAAAATGTTACTATTAACGCACACATTGTGGTTTCGCTGAAATGTTTCGGCCTCTCCACAAATGACAGACAGCTGCGTTGAAGTACCGCTTATAACGGTTTATTGTCTGCCCACACTCATGGCGTTGTAAAAGCAGAACGGAACTAAACATTTTTGCATCGGCATCGACTACAGCTTTGGCAAAAGTGCATTGTTCTAGAAAGCTATACATATGCATGGTTGTTAGTGCCTTACGCTCACCCTCTCTCGACGAAAGGATACATCTGTATGTATGTGTTGCTTACGGCTCACACACGAAATGTTAAACGATGCCAGTGTGTCAATTGTGTTAATGAAATGTTTGTAACGATACTGCAACAGACAGACAAGCAGACATTGTTGTGCCGTCAGCAAGTGGTCAGAAGTATGGCGGTTGGGGAGAGTGAACTGTTATAGTAGTACTCAACAGAAACAATGACGTTGAAAGATTTATGAGTTTCATTTTGTGGTACAACAATGAGTAAATGGCTGTATAGCTATGTATGAAGAAAGTGTATGAAAGTGGCTTTAACACGTAGGCTGTGGTATCGATTTTTATCTGGCTTCTGACTCTTGCAGATTTCTTTATATACTCACTCTCTTTATATTTTAGGGAAAACCTCTTAAAGTTTAGTATGTTATACTCTCAGATATTACGGAACTCGCCAACTTCAGAACTCGAACTCTTAGCAGGGCCTTCAAACCACCGTTATATAAATACCAATTGCCAAAGAGAGAAGTAAATAGCAGTCCAGATTATCATTCAGCTTTCAGTTTTGGCATTTTCTTGTAGTCTGTCCTTACTAAACTTCAGCTACATCGGACTGAGTAGTGAGGGAGCGGGCGCATTAGAAAAAGAGCAATATCGGACGGTGGGTCGATTCTTGTTTTTGGAAGGGAAATCCACTGAAACCAAAAAGCGCATGGATACTGTATCACATATAGAAGGAGAAGATTCGATAACGACGCACGAGAATTGGATTGACTAGCTTCAACTCGTTACGACCGAATACGACTACCACGAAGGATAAAAAGAAAAGTCTACGACCTCGAACGAGCAGACCACCTTTTGAAGGTCCGCCAGATAACTGCAAATGAAAGTCCACCGCTGGCATGTATATGAAATACTGAAACTTTGGGCTTGAGAAAGCTATTAGCGGACAGCGGACAAAAACCTCAATCATGAGACCACTTTACAGCAGTGTTTGACGCTTAAGCGCAATACAAAGTCGGTTTGCGAGTGTCGACTAAATATGTATCCACTGATGTACACTGGGGACCAATGACCAATCGTAACAATGGACTTCATCTGACGAAATTGTTCGGAAGAAGGCGAAAACCTTCCTATCGGCCGCAGAGTTGATGGGCACTGGTTTCTTTCACAAGATGTTATCTACTTCATTATCCTGGATAAAAGCACACATCGCCACAACTGGTTGACAACTGCTGCCTCTTCCACCACATTCTAACGAGAATCTTGCCGGGCAGACCTTCTACTTTGCAGACTTCCATAAAAAGTACTTTACAGACGACTTAGATAAGTTGGAGCAAGTGTACCGTACTAAACCTAATCTAAAGGGAGAGGCAGTTTAAATAAATCGCCTTTTCTACAATGTTTTCGGGGTTATGGGCTAGGTATTGTCGAACCTCGTTAATTACTATTGATTTAGCTCGCGAGATATCTACAGTCTTATCTGATTTGTGATGACCTCGCTGAGAGAATATACAAGACGCGAGCACCTAGTTTGTAAGGAGAGACTGAAGAAAGTGAGACTCCGTAATATTCTGTTGGGACTGACGAAACGTTTTGGATGGAAGTTTAGACAGTTGGATCTAATATTGTATACATGTTAGCTTCAAGCCACTGTATATTATCCATTTTTATCTCTCTTATCCATAAGAATCTCTTTAATAAGTGTATCTTTAATAAGAGCCTCGGATTCCATTTCTGAATTTCCACGAAATCCCTCAAGTGCATCCCTTTCAACAGCACTTCAAATTTAAGCCTTAAAGCACCAAATTTGGCGATTAGCCAATGCCAGACATACAGTCAATCAAGCACAACGACTTTTCACTTTCAACATTAAAACAGCACACTTTGTTGCCTTTTAATCACCCAGCCAAGGTAATCAGGCGACCACTTTAGGCTTCGGCAGCGCTCATTTAGCCATTTGCGCTTAAATGCACCAAAAATAACTTAATACAACAAATACAGTGTTGAGGAAAGTCGATATCAGCTATTAGCTTACACAAGCAGCCGGTCCTGTGTCCTTACTACCTTACCTTTAATGAGCACGCGGCAGTGTTAGTGCAGGAGACGACGAGCCATTCGAGGTGATACCGTTTCATTAACGTATCTTAATGGCTAATGCACAGTCTAACACGTTCAGATTGACAAGCCGGGAGGTGGGCGGGCGACTGCTAGAAGCTAAACTGGAAATTCATAAAAGAGCTGCAAAAAAGACCGAACGACCGCTCAACATTAAAGGACAGTCAGCCAGCCAGCAAGCACACCATTAAACGGCAGCGACGAAACAACAAGTCAAGTTAATGAGCAACAACAGCAAAAAAGGACACAACACACACAGGCGCATACAGCACACCGCAGACCGTCGTCCGTTGCCGCGTTCGTCTCAAATGACCAGCTCAACTCACCTGTCACTCTGGCAACTCCCACGTTGATTTTCGTCAGCTTTGTTGCTGAAATTTCACTTTCACAGCGCGACAGGTGTAATAACCAGCTTCCCACCCACCTTTCCTTACGTTGCCACGCTCGGTCGTGGCTATTGTGGTGAGTTATGTGTATTGTCGTCGTGGCGCTGGTCTGTTGGCTGCTGCGTGTGTGTAGTCCAGTTTCAGTGAAAGTACTGTTATGTTGTTATAGCAGTCTTTGCTCATGCCGCTACTGCGTCACTCGATTGCTTTATTGTTTTTACTGCCCGGTAACACCACCACCGCTAGGTCATTTCATTAACGTGTTTCGTTTCATTTAACTTTTACGCTTTACTCTCGCCTTTACTGCAATCACTGGCGTGCTTGATGAGCAGCCCTTTAGTGGTGAGCACCATTTGTGTACCCTACATCTGAGCGGTTGGGGTATATTAAGTTGAAAGTTGGTTTTATGCAGACGAGTACATTTCGAGTTGTGGACTTATCGTGCGACACTGAACCCAGCCCTTAGAGCCGTGATCTCACTTCCTATACGAAATGTATTCAAAATTCCGTGGGGATTTGAATAACCGAAAGAGTTGTAGTTTTAAATGCGAAGACGTTTTTGGCCTAAGAATTCCTGCGCTCGGGGTTTGACAGCTGCTTTTGGTCTTGATTAAAACCGCAGGACCTATGTGTTCTCCTTTAAGTTCGCTTGAAAATACAGTGACTTCGGTAGTAGAATGACCTGTGGAAGGCCAGTTTGAACCGAATTCTTTCTTGTATAAAATAGCTCAATGGAAAATCGAGTTCTCACATAACAAGTTCCAAGTTAGTCTAAGCGACTTTTTTGGACCGTAATTTAAGGATAACCACATATAATAATCGGTCCCCGAAACCAACCGAAAAGCGACTCTAACTGACTTATTGATGCCTTCTCGAGAGTACTGAGTACAAAAAATTCGGATGGCCCGGCAAAATCAATGATAAACCTTAAGTTAAGGTAAAGAAAAAAAGTACATAGTAAAGAAATCAAACTTCATCTTGTAGCTCCATCATTAGGTATATGCAATAGAAGAGTCCGAATGTCTGAAGATCTGATCTCTACTGATATTTGGACTTGTACTTGAGTTTCTTTTGCCCTTGGCTTAGTTATATTCGGGCCACCGAACGAATAAAAATATCGAGCTCCCTTCCAGCACAACGGAATCTTCGGTTCCTTAACATGAGAACTAATTTACTTGTCTCCATTGCAAACTGATGCTGGTTGTAGCTAACATGAAATAGGAAACCAAATTTGGCTTTGCGGGAGAGACTCCATCGGCTTGAACCAACTTTTCCATAACTCCATAAGCATCTTAAGTAACACAATACCGATATCTAAAGGAATAAGTTCCATCGCAATCCTCGTCGTAGGGCATATACGTTTCGTTACGACCAAACTTTTTCCTTACCTAAACATTTCCCGTTAGTACCCACAACTTTCTTGCTTGACACGTCAGCACAGCACACCTGTCAATACAAGGCATGGCCAGGAACCGTTACAGCTGACTGCGCACAGCCGAACGTCAAAGGCAAAACTTTGCCACAGTCAAGCGAGCGCGGTGTTGCCATTGCCGACTCATCATATTTGACGTTACGTCCACAATGTACGCACAGCATCACACGTACAGCAAACTCACTTTCACTCTTCCTCGTTGAAGCGGCAGTATGCCTTTGTTTTTTTGTGCTTGTGCTTCTTCTACGCTCCTTACCTTCTTTTGTTTCTACTGCTTCTTTACTTATGCTCATCCCAGCGCTCCTTCACTCTATTTGGTGTTGCTGTTGTTTTTGGCATTGTTGTTACACTTGCACTTCGTTGGCTTATGATGACTACCTGTCAGCAGGCATGCAATGCCGTCATTAACCTTTCATGACGTCGTTTTGTGTGCTCGTAGACAGGCGGCCGCATCAAGAGCAGCAACGGCATCAGCAGCTACGGAGGCTCTGTAGGTGAAGCTTTAGCATTACAACAACAAATTACTTTAACCCAAAAAAAGCATAAAAGCAGCAGCATAAAAGTGAAAGAACATCAACTGGAACGTGGCACAAATATCGCAGGAAGCCCCATTGATGGCAGCGGCACTGGCGCGGAAAGCATTCAAGTTTCCTGTAAACTCGCTCATTGTTGTTGTACCTACATATTTTCGCCAACCTACTATCCTCCATGTACGCTCTATTGTTTTTATTTTGTACTTAAATAGGCCAAAAGTCACGTTAGTAAGCAACAGAGTCCGTCCATTCGTCGTTATTGTGGGGCTGTGGAAGTTAGTTGCGCCGTTTGAAGGCAGTTTGTGAGTGACGTTTCGGTGGAGCGGGGGTGTGGAGTTGAGTTGTTTCGGAATTTTTGTACATGCTTTCCGCGCTTTAACATCCTGTTTTCACATCTCCTCTACATCATTTATCTAATGTATTAACTGTTGCTCTTAATGACTTCATCAGTGGAAGGAGTGGGTAAAAAAGAAGATAAGTAAATGCTGCTACGAATTAAAAATTATGTTGAGCTGTTGAATTCTTAAGCGGAATATAAAACTACTTTAAGAGTGCTAAACAAATAGCTCAATCCTAGAGTAAAGTGAGTAATGAATCGAACCACGTAAGAAGAAGAAGAAGATGTTCCCTCCCAGAGGAACATATACTACAAATCCGTACTTCCCATACTTTAATCATCCGGTAAAGACAAGTTCGCTCATTTCATTACAAGCATGTACTTTCATGGTCAATCATCTCTAATGTATTTTAACCTCAATTCTACCTTTTGATCTAACAAATGGATTACTCATCTCTCCAATCTTTCTATCGCATTCTGAAAACTCTAAAATGGTTATACCAGCGTAAAGCATGTGTAAATTGGTTAGGTGATGAGCACATTGAACACTAAGCCTGGGTGGCTTTCCTAAGTTCAGCTTAACCACATTTATTTCCCTCTTATAGACCATTCCTTATTTCAAAGATTAATTTCGTCAAGATTTAATTTTGGAATGATCTATTTGGAATAAAAACACCGATGTATAGACCGCTAACGTGCCCTGGCCTATTTGGCACTGGTAGATTTAGTTTAAGATAGAATACAAGACAATATACGTTAGTTTCAGTACTACTTCAAGAAGTATTATAGGAGAGTAAAAAACTGTAGTAATGAAACTCAGAAAACATCATAGAAAAGGAAATATTGTTATACAAAATAATGCAAATTTTAAGTTAAAGTATATTTTATTTTCATATCCCTGCTAACTGCCTCATTGTAGGCTGCCTCTAAAGTCCATTAAATTCGACTTCATTTATGTTTACTTTCCGTGCCTATAATTTTCACATACATCCACATACTATATGTATGTTCATGGAGTGGCTGGAAAAATTGAAGCAATGCCGCAACGAATGAAATTAAGTAGAATGGAAGGGAAAGTAAGTGCGAGGTTTCAAATATATGGCATACCGCATATTTTTGACTTTATGCCGAAAATGAAAGAAATCAATAGAAAAATAAAAAGAAAATCAGATTCTGAAACCAGCCCATTGAGATCTAGAGTCATATGTTGCTACCAAAAAGTCTTCACATCCTAATACTAAAAGCGACATTTTTAGATCTCTCTTACAATCAGCATAAACAAGTTCTTTTAAATTTCATTTTAAAGAACAAACCTCCAACTACAAATCTACCAAAGAACTATTAACCTTTCTTTATTAACTAAAGCATCATATAAAACTCTCGAACAGGACATGAAAAGGTCAACTGACCATGAAAAATGTAAAAACTTATTCTCGGGTGGGCCTCAAACTCAAAATACACCTAACGTAACAACACGTAATCCCTGAAAATTTTAATTTGAATGCAATGTAAACAAACCTGACATCACGTGACACCTCAAAATGTAAATAAATTTTCGTCGAGTTCAAAGACCTTTGGCATGGGTTTGTTTACATTTCGAGGTCGATGTCAATGACCTTTGATTTGGGTTTGTTTACATTCTTGATATAGTTCAATGACTTTTGGCATGGATTTGTTTACATTTTGGTCAGGGTCAATGACCTTTCGAATGGATCTGTTTACCTTGTGGATAGAGTTCAATAGCTTTGGCATGGTTTTTTTTAATTTCTAGTCAGGGTCAATGACCTTTGATTGGGGTTTGTTTACATTTTTGTCGGGGTCAATGACTTTCGGTATGGATTTGTTTATATTTTGGTCCGGGTCAACGAATGTGACCCACGGGTCGAGGTCAATGTTTTTTTTTTAATTTTGAAGGGTCAAGGTTTATTTTATTTGGAGAGGTTAGGTACGATCGAATTTCTGTTTTAGGGGACATTAAGGGCAAGTTTGGTTACATATTAAGTGATCTCAAGAGGTGAGGTTTTTTCACATTTTGGAATTTCAACGGGTCATCTGAGGTTTGTTTTATGTTAATATTTAGCGCACATGTGATGTCAGATTTTTTTATATTTTGAGATGTCAGATGAAGTCAGGTTTGCTTACATTATAGGAGTCACATGACGTGTCAGAGTTGTTTAAATTATGAGGGGTCACCTAATGTTAATAAAAGTACAATAATACGCCGACAAAAAAAGATTGGCGCCATCAAGTGCACTCGTTCTGTCCAATTTTGGAGACTTCAGGATTGCTAATTATTATTTTTTTAGTTTTAATAGTACATATAACAAGTAAGGAAGGGCTAAGGGCATTTTATACTCTCGCAATTTATTTATTTAACTTTATTTATATTATATAATACACAATTTGACCCACATATTCGTCATATATATGTATTGTATAAAGTCCATTGAAAGTTGGAAACCATAATATTAGGTTAGAAGCACCGAGGTCCTCATGTTCGATATATGGGGCGTTAAAAACATATGGTCCGATTTCGGCGATTTTTAGAATGGGGCTGCCACACTATTAACTTTGGTAATTAGTATTTGACAAAGTTCTGCGCCGATATCTTCACTAGTGCTTACTTTATGTATTGTAAAGTAAACGATTCAGATCGTCTTCAAAGTTCTGGTATATAGGAAGTAGGCGTGGTTGTGAAGCGATTTAGCCTATTTTCACAACATTTAATTGGGATGTAAGGAAACTATTACAAACCAAGTTTCATTGAAATCGGTCAAGTAGTTCCTGAGATATGGTTTTTGACCCATAAGTGGGCGACGCCACGCCCATTTTCCATTTTGTAAAAAAAATCTGAGTGCAGCTTTCATCTGCCATTTCTTATGTGAAATTTAGTGTTTCTGCCGTTTTTCGTTAATGAGTTAACCCACTTTTAGTAATTTTCAACCTAACTTTTGTATGGGAGGTGGGCGTGGTTATGATCCGATTTCTTTCATTTTTGGACTGTATTAGGAAGTGGCTAAAAAAACGACTGCTCTATTGTTTTGCGAGATATGTACAAAAAACTTAGTAGGGGGCGGAGCCACGCCCACTTCCCCAAAAAAATTACATCCAAATATGCCCCTTCATAGTACGATCCTTCATACCAAATTTTATTTCCATAGCTTTATTTATGGCTTAGTTATGGCACTTTATTTGTTTTCGGTTTTCGCCATTTTGTGGGCGTGGCAGTGGTCCGATTTTGCTCATTTTCGAAAGCAACATTCCTATGGTGCCAAGAAATAAGTGTGTCAAGTTTCATCAAGATATCTTAATTTTTACTCAAGTTACAGCTTGCACAGACGGACGGACGGATTTGAACTCCACTCTTCACCCTGATCACTTTGGTATATATAACCCTATATCTAACTCGTTTAGTTTTGGGTGTTACAAACAACCGTTATGTGAACAAAACTATAATACTCTCTTTAGCAACATTTGTTGCGAGAGTATAAAAATTGTCATGCCTTTCATTTCCATTCTTAAAAGTTGAGAGAGCATACAGTACAGTTTTTTGGCAGCGGCTCTTCTTTACCTATTTTCGTAGTCATATCACCTTTTCACCACCCGCTCATTATTAAGGCTAACGAAGATGTGTGTCTCTGTTGCTATTATTTCTTTTTTCACTTTCTTCTTCTGCTTCTTTTGGCCTGCTTACCCAAGGGCCATAAAATAAAAATGCAGCCGACAGAAAGGAATAAATGACCGGCACAAGCCACAAACAAGTAAACAAACCATAAAGGAGACCAGCAAACAAATAAACAATCAACCAACCGAATGAGGCAACGAACAAGGAAGCGACGAATGAAGCGGCAATCGCACAAAAGAAAAAAATAATAAAGAAAACAATAATAAAGCAAATATTCGAATAACCAAATGGGCGTAGGAGGACTGAACGAATGTACAAAGTACAAACAACCGGAAGAGAATGGCGAATTCCGCAAGCCAACATTTTTCTTAACGATTTTCAAGTGCCAAAACATTAATTCTCAGGTGTGTAATTTAGTGCATAACCCGGTGAGCAGCAACGCGCCGCAACACGGCAGTCGAGCGAACGGTGAGAATGAAGAGCGAAAGAGAAACCGGACGGAAGCAGGACGAAGAAAGAGGAACTTGTGGGAACAAGAGTAGAGGGAGGTAGTTGGACGAAGGTGTTGTGAGTACAAGTGGGCCGCAATACTTTGGTATTCCCGAACGATTTCAGCGCTGACCCACTCCCGACTGGCAGGCGGGCATTTAAGAGCTTCGCCACCGCAACACTATTATTTGCGTTGGTCAGAATGTTTGGATGGTCGGACGAATTGTCTGGTGGCTCGGCAGCGGCCACAGCAATAAAATGCTGCTTATAGCTGTAGTAATTGTTGCTTGTTTTGCCGTTACCTACATTTCTTTTACGGCACGGCGCGCTGAAGACTTCTGCTTACTTTCTTCTTCTTCAGGCTGCAGGCGCGCGAACCGACTAACGGTTAAGCAGTGGGCGCAGATGAAGGAAAACGGTTTGTGTGCGCTTGAATCGCTTGGGCGATGATGCAAGCACTTTTGGTCAATGGTCGCGTTATGGTCGAACGGGTTAAACCATTTGCTTTGTACGATAAAAGCAACAACAAAAACACGTACACCTACTCACGGACACCCAAGTAAACGGAAGCGGGTGTTTTGCGCCTTTTTGGCTTTACGAGTTTTTTAATTTTTTTGCTACTCGTTTTCTTCTTCTACTACTTTCATACGGTCACCGGAGATTCACTTGGTTGCCCGAAAGGCTAATATTTTTACGGCCTAGTTGTGTGCCATGCATGTTGTTGGCTTGCCGGCATTTTCGAGCTGATTTTATTAATTTCCTTTAAGGAAATTTAAAGGAAGTGTTGAGTGCCCCAGGGTTGCCGACCTACTGGTAACCAAAAAAAGATGCAAGAACGAAATATATTTCGCCCAGCGGCAAGTCCAAAAGTCACGGTTGTTAAGGAGAAAGTGCTCAGTCGGCCGGGTAGCCGAGCTTGTATTTCTATGCGTGCGTGTGTGCGAGTGACGGTGAAATATTTGCCTGGCGGAAGTGGCAATTGGTGAACATATTTGGGTTAAAGGGATGCTGAGATTTTGTATATATAGGTAATAAGATGGTTATGTACACAGTATTATCCAAAAATGCTTTGGAGCTCAGGTGCTTAGCTCTGAAAAACTTTACTAAAGTGAAATGTGTTGCGATTGCTCAAGTCTTCCTCTTGGATCTCCAGGTTGTAAAGATATAGGCACCCAGATAAATCTAGATTTCGGAATTGAAGGTTGGAAGAATAGGTCTGGTGCGGAATACTCGGATAAATACACCATAAAAGATGGTTAATGGCTTTGGTTTGGCGCTAGGAAAGCTTTTCCTGATCCCCACTGCCTACGTTCAGGATTCGAGACCTCTCACCTTTGAAGTGGCTATTACTACCGAAACGGCAGATCCCTTTCAGCCTTTTTAAAAGAGGGGGAATCGTTGAAAGAAGTTTGAAGATATTGGTATTGGCTGCAACTAAATTTCTGATGAACCCCAAAGAAAAAACACAACTCGTCCATATTTATGATAGATTTGGAGCTAATGGAAGTTTCCTTTTGGCATTACGTACATCTATTGAACTACGGGATAACACTCGTTTATCTGGAAAATAATGAGGTGTCGTCTCGGTTCTCCGAACTCCGTCTGAATTTTAGTGAGCTCGGCTCTTTAACTTTGAGGTAAAAAAAGTTCTTTCTGTTATCTTTGTTTCCATATTTTATGATGGAGGTTGACTTATTATTAACAGCAATTGGTCGATCTTTGCTGGGCACAAAGAGCTCCCAATCTAGTTCTAGGTTTGAGACCCGTGATTAAGATTTCTTCTGCCTGTAAATGTTCTCATATTTGAAATACCTTCACTTTTTTCCGCTCCATCAACTAAGGGCTCTTTTGAAGTTTAATACTTCGTTTATGTTACTCGAACCCACAAGATTTCATCTCATTGTCGATATCACATCCACAATCTAACAAATAAGTGATTAGATAAAATGGGGACACTACACAGTCAACGAGCTTCACCAAAGCAGACGCTTGGGATAGGGTAGTGACACAGCTGTTCGACCAACACTAAGTATTGTTGCTATAAACGAACGTGAGTGTAATAAAAATGAAAAGAGCCGAAGGCATTAAAAGAATTCCAAATGCCGGATATGTGGAGTGCACAAAAATGTTCAACGCAGTCGGCAAAAGCAATAGAATAAATGCAAGAACAAAAGTAGAGAGAGAGAAGAAATACAAAGCGACCATAAAACTAAAACGTTTGAAGTCTCACGCACCGACGTAGATAGTACATGTTGTGTATATGAAATGTTGGCAATATTTATTTCAGCACATTTGTATGCGTCGCTCTAAACGCAAGGACATCTTATCACCATCGTCATCATCATCAATGTCCTTTCAAAGTCCTAAGTGTGCGCTTGCTCCAATGTTTATTTGTTTTTACTTCGCCTATTAAAGAAAGTGGTGTCCTTTGCACACATACCGGAGGATTTCACTGGCTTATATTCAGTTTTGCATTATTCTCGGATGCTGTGCGTGCGCGTGAATATCCTTTATCTACATACTCTATATTGTTGTGTTGTTGTCGGGCGACGTGTGTAGCAAGCGTAAAATGTCTCAAAAGCGTTTTGACCCACCCGCAAGGCTAAGCACATAGTGAGCTTTCGATTTTATTAGTTTCGTAGTTTTATTTCAAAATATTCAATATACGAGGTTAGCTACGTAAGTTCGTGAATTTATTATTAAATATTTCGATTATGATCAATAGATATTCTACTATATATTAAGCCTCGTATATATTTAGCTTCAAGTTTCACTGATTTTCTCAACTGATTTAATTATCGACCTTTGATTTTGATTATAATAGCTGTCCAAAAGCTCAGACCAACGCCAACGTTTTATTGCTTCTAGAGCAGGATCTCTCATTTTGACAAAACCGTGCATGAATCCATTCAATCGGATAGCTTTGGAAGCAGGTCGCGTGGCTCCATATTATAGTACTTCGCAAAGTAAACTCTGTACTCTGTCCCATTGCATGGGATCGGATAAGATTATCCACTAACCTCGTCTGGACCGATTATTTAGTCCTTCGGAAGAGTCCTATTCTAGGTTCTCCTTCGAATTTTAATCAATATATTCAATAATTGATCCGATACTCCAATTGGAAGAAAAATGTCACGGTTGCAGACGACCGAATCGTCCGCGAAACAGGTCGGGATGGTTCGAAATCTCTATTTTATTCTATGGAATTTGTCAACTATTTGCTTCATGGATCACATATTTTCCACGACCTATACGGACGAGCCACTAGTACAAATATAATGCCATCATATTCTTTAAATCTTAATAGAAAGTTTAAAGACGGTGAGCTTCACTTATTAGATATTTGCTCGAGTAAATTTTTTCTTTAGAAATCTGAGCGTTCAAGTTAACATCCTCACAAATGTATCTGTTTTAGAACACCGTTTAATTCATTAATTCGACATATTTGGCCTTGATGTGAACGAACTCTGTAGTGCCCTTCTTTAGGGAAGATTTTTTTGGCATAATATATCGAAATATCCATTAAATCAGAACGGCTGTGGTGTTAGGAAACGTCATTCATTGAAAATAGATTAAACTCTTAAAAACTAACTTCTGGTGCATGGCGTCTTGAGAGAACCCTTGGTAAACTCCACCGATCTCAGATGATAAGCATACATTTTTCGAGAAAGAAAAGTAACTATATATCGATTTCGAACGCATCACAAATTCGACTCGTATGCAATGAAAATGACGCTGAAGAGAGTTTGAGTATCTGCTATACCACAACTGGCTGACAACTCGCTGAAGCTCAGTGATTAATTGAGGATTACACAAGATCTCACATTCCATGTTATATTTTCCTTGGTTTTTGAAAGAATTCTTCTAGTATTTCATCAACTGACAGATCAATATCCCTATGAATATTCATTGATGCTAGACCATTAAGCTTATCTTGACCTGTCATATCTCATAAATAGGTTTTAATTCTCTTTAAACTTGGAAGCTTCTTTCCGGTGATGCTATTAAAACAGGCAATAACGCCAATCTGCGTAAAATCTTGAAAACATTCCCAAAAGACGTTTTGTTCACTGCTTCTAAAGCTTCGAGAGCATTCCGAAAATGCTTGCCTGAAGTTCGCTGTTTCCACATTTTCACCACCGCAAGAAAGTTTTGTTCTGAACAGTTGATCACCCTCTCATAAAAAGAAAATATTTCTCGAGCTTTTTTAGCGTCAAATTCGTACTTTGGTAAAACCACACCCCCTAAAGACTAGGTTTAAGCCTTTGATTAATTGTAATTGGTCGTTTTAAAAATGAAATAAAGGGAATGTTCACCTTCGAGCCTCTAATATCTAAATCCATTGTTCTCGTTGTCATGTGCTGAACCTTAGAGTGAATGAATGAATCTACAAACGATTTTCGAATGAACTCTATGGCCTGTGGAGGGTTATAGAAGATTCGATCTTTTCAGAAGACTTATGTCACTCGGACTCGGACTACCGACAATAAAAGAAAATTTCAGAGGATCTCTTACCCTTTGAACTCACCTCGTAAATTAAGAAATGTTTTTATTGAGCTTTCTCATCCCATTGTTAAGTGTTCTTAAATGGTTCTGACAAAAAAGGACTACAAATACGCTGCCACCATTCCATCTATCACACTATTTATGTGCATGGGTTGTCAATGTTTACTAATATCCTTGACACTCTTAATATGTGTGCATTTAGGCTATCCGACGCCTACTCATACAAAGAAAGCTCTTTTTGTGATTTGAACATCTTTAAGCTTATTTTACAGCTTACACTGTCGTTTAGTTATTGTATGGACTTAAATGGAAGTAAATATGTGTGAAAGAAGGTACCAACAAAAGCTGCGCATCCTTTCACTTTTAATATACCGTTATGCATATACAAAACACACACTCCAAAACACGAAAACTACTCACAGCTGTTCAATACAAAAAAAAAAAACATTAAACACTAACAAAAACAAAAGCAAAAACGAAAGTATGTAAAAAATAAATTCTCCAGCAAATAAAATGAAAGTGGTCAAGTGGGAGCAGAGAAAATAAAAATGCATACGCCATCGCATAACGCCACTTACATTTCCATTTCTTCTGCTCATTGCCCATTGTGATGTGTGTGCAAATACAACTCTTTATGTGAGTATGGGTCACGTAAATAAAAATGCCGCCGGGATGTGGCATAAATATTATTTGTTGAGCATAAACATATGTGCCGGATTTTAACTTGCTGAACCAGCGCTGAGGTTATATGCCAATAACGGTCGCTGCAAGTGAAATATACCCAAAAGGCTTTTAAGCTATTCAAGGTTTTAGTGTTATCCTTTATCCGGCAGCTGGTGATGTGTAAATGCATGAATTGACGAATTGAGTGGAAATATTTTGTTTTTATTTAAAAGGATTTTCGGTTTTTCATTTATTTACTAACTAATATTTGAACCCAATACTTTGGGGGCTTTTCACATCCAAGCCAAAAGAATCCTCCATAAAAAGAAGTTCAGAAAGCTTCAGCCTAAGGATAGAAATTAATATACCACAAATACTGAATCTACTTATATCTCTAACAACGGTGGATCTCCTAATATCTAGAATAAATTAAAGTAGGATCAGATTAGATAAAATAGGATTCCTGGAAAACCGCCTGGAATAAGAAGTTGGTTTATCTTGGCCCTTGGTGGTTCCATAGGTGCTTATTAAACTCACCATAATATAACGGTACCAGATCAAAGTTTGTGACGGGCTCTCAATTTGTAAATGTAATACTGAGCTGTTTCGATGTGATTGGTCCTTTGGATAAGGTACGTCAGCCAGATCATTTTGTTTAAAGAGGCATACAACGCGATTTTAATAGTATACGAGAAGTCCTTGCTCTGAGAATATATGTTTAGGAAGTCTGAGTCAAGTGTGGATCTGTTAGAGTACAGAAATGTAGTAACCTAGGAATATATAATTAATTATATCTTAGACTGAACTAACTCTGGAATGTACGATCTTGATTAGCAGGGTATCGAAGGGTATCCTAAGTTCGAAACAGTGCACCAAGGACCTCGAGGTACTTTTCAGACTTCAACTCCAAAAACTGTTATTATATAATTTTTTTTATGAGCTTGTCGAGACTATTTGTAAAGGACACGGTCTAACTATCCTTAATCTCATCCTCTCAACGGTATGGAATTCACCTACATATATACTACTGGTCCTCAGTTGAGCTCAGCCAGCATCGATTTGGGACTGAGGTGGTTCATATAAGGCTAAGGATGTTCTAGTGCTTAGGAATGCCTTTCTCCAATTATAGTGGTTTGTTTAATCTGTGTTGTCAATATTTTTAAGAATAAGCCTTTGGAATCATCATATTATTGACTGTGGCGTCACTGAGAGTCTAGCTTCCAGTCGGCACCGATTCGGGACTGAGATGGCTCAGTTAAGAATTCCTGTCTCCCGTTACATGATTTTGTTTGTTATATCCATACTGTCAATATTTTTAAGAAGATGTCGTAGGAATCGTCACGTTATTGACTGTACCGACTCTGTGAGTCTACGATTGAAGTAATTCGGTTGATTTCTTTAACCATCCAGGGACTATTTGTTTCCGACAAAACATCTTTCACAATTTTAATGTTCTTAGGCGGTTTCGTCGATTCATTTCTTGATCAAAAAGCTATCGCCCGATCGGATATAAAGCATGAATCCTAAGATATAATATATTATTATCAACTAATCTTAAAAGCTTCTGTTTACATGACAAACTTTTGCGAGCCTTCATAACCATTTTACACTAGTAACAACTCTTCATATATCAAGCTGGCAATTGAATCTCCTACCTAGCAATCACATTCAATAATCTATCAATGAGATTCAATAAACTAGCTTACCTGCTGGCAAGTAGATTCTCGGAAATAACTACTTAAGCTTTAAGATTCCAGCTCAACCAAACTTACACACGCCGAATGCTGATTGCAGTCAAAGTAAACGACTTTTTCGTGAGGTCGACGTTAAGAAATCCGCTTGTCGGAGCAATAAAACAGCGACGCTATGAAATTAATACCATCCAATGCACTGGTGGAGGCGCTTGTGAGAACGCATTACAGACGAAGTGCAGAAAAAAAGTTTTTACAAATTTTATTACAACGTCTTCAAAGTGACTTTGTGGCTGTGACTTCGGCAGCAGCTCGTGGCATTTTTTTCACTTTACTCTACTTTATGCGGCTTATTGTGACTACTTCTTTCTGGCGCTGCAGCACATTGCACCACTCTCTACACCACCAAGCTCTCTCTGCGTACGCTATCAGCACACTTAAGCTCTGCTTACATAACCAAAATTAAAGTAACAGCCAAAAAATTTCGAGTGCAAGGCGAATGCGGACAGAGTTTTCAGCAGTGAAATTGTGTTTACATTTTTATATAATTCGTGTTCTTGCTTTTTTGTCGTTTTTAATGAATAAAAAAATTTACAAGGATTTTAAATTGTGGCGGGTTCATGTACAGTACGGGGTTCTCATTTCGACTAACTTAATATAATGTTCCATCATCATAGATAAGTTTTCGCATTAAGGTCAATATCTGCTCTCCGAAGTTTCTTGAACTCGAAGTTCGAACAAGTATGCCAAGAATTTCAAGGCAGTTAACTGCACGTTGTTCATAAGAACTCGCCCTTTTCAGACTTCAACCCCGAAAACTTTCGTAATTTTCTCCATTTTTTGGAAAGCTTAGAGTCTGTCCTCTAACAGTCCCAAATGAGCATAATATAAAACCAGCTGAAGAAATCGCGACGATCCATATAAAGCCTAATTGTGACAAGAAATGGGCGTGGCTTCATATAAGTTGCATTCGATGTTCGGTCTCCTTCAAAGGCATTTTTTTACTCATTTTATCTCAAATATTTTACTTTTCTTTACACTTTTCACACTTTCCTTTCTGACCCATTACCTACGCCTCAGTGCTGACCTGTCCGTCACTTGACCGTTAGCTGGCCAGTCATTTCAACAGCTGCCACAAGCAGTCAAAAGCCTAAACCGGCTCTAGTTACCACAATTTTGTTGTTTGTTGCTCGTTTAGTAGATGTTGTATATTTTTCCAACAACTGCTTCTTCTTTCAAGTGTTAAAACATTCGTTGTCTGGGCAATAGTTTCACCGTTGTTCAACGTTGTGTTGATATGGCTGCAACCTACAACTTGTCGCCGCTGGTTGTAAATAGTAAGCAGTGTTAAAAAAGCAATAATTCTACTTTATACATTTCTCTTTATTTTTTCTTACACTTTTATAACCTTTTCGTTGCTTTGCCGTTATTTATTTTTATTTTTTTTTATTTTCCTATTTTTCTGTTGCAGCTGAGTTGCATTGCAATGCATTATTTTGTCTGCGTTGCCAGCGTGACAGGCGGCCAAAATCTGCTCGGTTGAGTTGTTTGTGTGCGTATGGCGTACGCAGGGTTGTATTTGTGTGTAGCGTAGAGTTGTAGTTGTCGTAAGCAAGGCACAAGTTACAAAAGTTTATTTTACAACTGAAAACTTTTGTGGCAAAAGTTTACCACTTTTTACTCAAAAGTGTTTTTGCAGTTTTTATTCGAAATTGTTGTTGTTTTTGTTGTTGTTTATTTGGTATTATTTTGTACGTACTTTTCTTTAAGTTGTTTTACAATTGTGCTCTTCATTTTAATTTTGTGTGATTTCGGTAGGGAGACAGGAAGATTGACATTTTAGTGCACCAAGAAGATTTTTGGAAGAATTTCTTCTTCTTCTTTCGCAAAAATACTTTCTGCAGAAGAAAGACAAAGTTGTGGAATTTAGATGTTCCAGACTAAAATGTGAAGAAATCTGGATGATATCAAGCGCATGAAAACCAAGAACATCTCTCAACTAAGAAAAGAAATGAGAGATCTACTCAACGTTGAACAAGAGAATTATGGAGAATTGATACTCTCTCATAAGACGGAGGACAAGAGAAATCTTTGTTTTTATAAAAGAGGCCTAATCTATTTAGAAGGATCCGCAACCCTCCTATGATAACAGGGAACAAGAAGATATTCGATTTAAAGAAGATATCTAGAAAAACTTCGTACGATAACAAAAGGCTATGACTGAATCAAAATAGCGGTGTCTCATTCGAGGCTTTCTTCGATTTTTCATTGGTACTTCGTTTTTATGTGGTGGGTCCCAAACCTTACGCACAACCGCAGAAGTCCTTATCACTCGCATCCTGCTTTATGGTGCAGAAGCTTGGACGATGTCAACATTAGATGAGACGACACTAGGAGTTTTCGAGAGGAAAATTTTGCGGAAGATTTTTGGTCCCCAGAAGATTGGCAACGGCAAATACCGCAGACGATGGAGCGATGAGCTGAACGAGCTATACGACAAGATTGGCATAGTTCAGCAAACAAAAAGACAGCGGCTACGCTGGCTAGGTCATGTTGTCCGAATGGACGAAAACACTCCAGCTCTGAAAGTGTTCGATGCAGTACACGCCGGAGGAAGCCGAGGAAGGGGACAGCCTCCACTCCGGATTAGAAATACATACTTTAAAATGTGTCTCATTATATCAAGGAAGAAAAAAGCTTTCTAAAAGTTGAGAAGTCCGAATCTGGAATGAAATGGTATTCCCCCATGAAAACGGAGTAAATGAGATATTTATAACTGTCGAATCTAGTACGACCTTGCATTTTCTCATGTTAACAGAGAACAGTACGGAACGTTCCCTCGACGAGAAGATTTGAGGAAGAGAGCTGTAGACTTCCGCTTAACTTTGAATTCTCAATTCTTAATTCTTAATTCTTAATTCTTAATTCTTAATTCTTAATTCTTAATTCTTAATTCTTAATTCTTAATTCTTAATTCTTAATTCTTAATTCTTAATTCTTAATTCTTAATTCTTAATTCTTAATTCTTAATTCTTAATTCTTAATTCTTAATTCTTAATTCTTAATTCTTAATTCTTAATTCTTAATTCTTAATTCTTAATTCTTAATTCTTAATTCTTAATTCTTAATTCTTAATTCTTAATTCTTAATTCTTAATTCTTAATTCTTAATTCTTAATTCTTAATTCTTAATTCTTAATTCTTAATTCTTAATTCTTAATTCTTAATTCTTAATTCTTAATTCTTAATTCTTAATTCTTAATTCTTAATTCTTAATTCTTAATTCTTAATTCTTGATTCTTAATTCTTAATTCTTAATTCTTAATTCTTAATTCTTAATTCTTCATTCTTAATCATTAATTCTTAATTCTTAATTCTCTATTCTTTCTTCTTAATTCTTAATCTTGACAGTCTTGAATTAATCCATATTTATTCCTTCTTCTATCATATTTTATTCAGAAGAAAATTTAAAGTCGCTAAGCTCCCTAATTTGATTGCCGTTATTAAAACGTCCCGCTTAGACATGCAGAATATGCCACATGTTGACCAAGCTAAGGTGCGCAGCCATGCATGTCTACACATGTCGATCTTCAACTTGTATGAATATAAGTGTATGAAGACGAAACTATGCACTTTGAGTACGCCAAGGCATGCGACCACACAGAAAACAGGAAAAAAATGCAAAGTTTGCAGCATTTCACAGTTTTTCCGCGTGAGCGTTTTCTTTGAATGCTCCTCAAAAATAAAATATTTACCTACTTTTTGCTTTCTTCGTGTCTTATCTTGCATGCTCTGCTTGCGACGTGCCGGTATTTGTCATGCAAATAAGACTCGTACTGCTGCCGCTCGTCAAGTGACGCTGCCAGTCGTTTGCTGATTGCCTTTAAGGCGCATCATCTTCCAGCGACAACTGCATCATGTGTGTTGCACACTTTTATGGCGCACTGTATACATCTTTTGTGCGTTTAAATGCACTCTCTTCTCGGCGCTTTTATTTTAATTTAATTTTATTACATTTTTTTGTTTGGAGTGTTTTTCTCGAAGTTTTATCGTTTGACTTGCGCGTTCTTGCGCATTTGCATTTCCGTGCATTTATCGCTTGGCATGTCATTCAGCGTCGTCTTATCTGCGTGTGTCTTTGCAAAAACAAAAAAATTGGTGAAACCAAAGTTTCCGTGGCGCTTTCTGGCAAATTCTTCGCATTCCGCTTATATGATGGCTGCCACTTTTGCGTTCCGTGTATGTCGGTCCTCACGGTTATCTCGCCACCTGTTTGTCACTCGACCACGACCACCTGTCTGTTGCGCTGTCACACCTTCCTTTCATATGTCTCACCAGCCGACTTCTTATCCTTCCGCGCAGCTTTGTTTTCCTGTACCGCTGCCATTGTCTGTCTGAAGCTCTTCTCTTCCGCTCAGGTTTTCATTTGGGGTCTTGCGCTTTTCTCCTGTGTCCCCACTCCGCTTCATTTCTCTCTACATGCCACATTTGTTGCGCTTACTCTTATCTTTCGGGGAAGTTTCATATGCGTTGCAACTCAGTCCAGTTGTCATGTGTTGCTTCTTCTTTTTTCTTTCCCATTTCATTGTCCAAAAGTTAACATACAGGTGAAGCCTCTGTGGCTTTTTCACGTTATAACGCTGATGGCGAGGCCTTTTTCAATAACTGACTAATCTAAGTCCAAGCGAAAAAGGTAACAAATATTCTTCCAAATTATCCATGGTGAACTGAATGGGAGGCAAGGTATCTCCTATTGGTATTTATAGTTCTGTCAGATTAATCTTCATGATAAGCTCAAGAAAGAATTCGGCAGTATGTATCATGAAAGCAATCTATGGAATCTGAAACTCCTAACCTTAGCAGAAGAGTTGGGGAAGTATACTTCAAATCGTTCCATTATCATTTACCAATTTGGAAGGGCATATTGCATCTACAGAGCTCTCTGATTCAAATTAATCAATGGAGCCTGAAGATCATGTTAACCACCATCAAAAGCTTCGAATTCAAAACTCCAAAGCAAGTGAGATCTTTGGTCTTATCGCTCAGGACGTATCAGAGATTTTAAACGCCCGTCTTTGTACAAAGTATAACTGGCAAAGATGGTTTCATATCTGACCGAGGTTCTGACGAAAAACGTTTTGTCAAATACAAGACTACAGTTCGACCATATTAAGACCATCATCTCCGGCTTAGAAATCCAATACCGTAACGGAGGAAGGGAATCGATGGGTTTTAATTCTTCGAGATTGTTCTAGGAAATATGTCGGTCAAAATGGAAATATAAATATTTCCCGAAGTTCTTAAAGCTTCTTTTTACTATTGGACCATCCTAACTTTCGCCAAAGTGTAATATCTCGACCAAGACAGAAGCGCTGCTGCAGCTGAGAGATATACTGGTTAATTCTACATTGCAAGGCAACAATGAGGTCATCAAGGTCTAGCCGAATGCTTCGGATCTTAATTCTAAGTTAAAAGAACGCGACAGTCGGCGTAGTAGAATAGTAGAAAGTATTAGTATTTTAACGACCTTCGAACTTCCATCAAGTTCCATAAAGGAATAATCATCAGAAGCCACGGTTTTTCGTAATATGATCAATGTGATCTCAAAAAAGCTTAAAACAAGTAGGTTCGGAGGTTCGATTCCCCAAAATAGTTCGTTAAATACGAAGTTATGCGAATACCGCATCATTATACTAAACTGAGACAACAACGATAGATATAAGCATCTGAAGACTCTTTAGCTCTCGAAGATCCGTACAATAACTTTGTGAATTCTGTAACCTTAAACAGCTTCCCTTCTTTAATGCTATAGTTAACAACTTCAATCAACTTAAGCTAGATAAATTACCTTTAAAGGGACTTAACCACCCAGTCCTACCCTTACCCAAACAACTCAAGCCAATCGAAATTTATTGTCTATAAGTGAATTTTTGACTCACACACAATTTATTATAGCGAAAGTCAATGCGTTGATGTAAAATCAATCAATTATCTGAAATTTATCTCAAAGCAATGCGCCTAAGAGTATGTGTTGTACGCAATAAATATGATCACGGTGGAAACATATGTTCAATTACAACAACAAAATACACAACAACACATCAAATATCTGGAAGAACAAAAGCCGACACGCGTGTTTGGGTAGAGATAAGAGTGCCAGAGTAAATCTAGTGGAGGAGAGGGGGTGGCATCTGCTGTGTGTGTCTATATAATAGACTCCTCTTCGATATGTGCCAAAAGCTCATAATGCATACGGTTTGCTTTAGGAGAATAAGAAAACATTGAACATCATTAATTCTATGCTCAGATTTGCGAATATGCCTATAGAATATGGCATACATACCTTTGCTGCTCTTATTCAGTACAACACACTCCCTTACTTATGTCATATATGTTGGGGGCCTACAGCATATGAACCTTAGAATTTATCGCATTTTGATGGCATGAAAATGGCAGCGAGAAACAATTGAAAAAGCTCAATGGAGTAATGTACACCCAAATATTCCGGAATATACAGTGGTTATCAGAGAAATGGGTATAGGAATCTCGGTATAAAACAAGCGGTCTCCTAAAGGCTTGAAATCTCACAGAAGTTATGAAGAGAAACATCCACAAAGAAATAATTTTACTAAGGATGTTCCTGAGGTGATATTAATCACATAAGTCCGATCTCTAGTACTAGCTTCAAAGGAATCTAAAAATTATTAGGAACTAATCCGTTTAATCTTCTTGTGAAGGATTCTTACTCGTTACCTGTTAATGTCAGAAAATAGTGGCATTCTTTAACGAATAAGTGTGACCTTTCACTTAACGTCAAGATCGCGAAAAATCTCAATTCTTTCCAATATCCAACAATCTGGTGAAACTCTTATGAAGTTCAAATGTCAGGGATTTTTCTGCACTTCAAATATTGAAGACCTACGAAGTAAATCCGAGAAATCATGAGAGAAGTTTACGACTGGACGCTCTAAAGTGGTGCTATAAAATAAACTCCAATTAATTTTGAGCCACATGATATGACAGTCCCTGACATAAATAGAGATACTGGAGCCTCTAGAAGCTTTTCAAAGAACGCCAGTTGACAGCTGAAAACTTCAAACTATTTTTATGTTCAGAAGTAGACTTCGATAGATCTCCCTAACTACACGCAATACCTCAGTACTTAGACGAAATCAAGCATCGTTTTGAGTTAAGTCAAAACATACTCTTCTCTCGTGAATTATAGACACTCGATCCTTGTAAATCCTCCAGTTTATTGAGATAATATCTTAAGGAGTTTCAACGGTCAAAACCAGATCTGAATCCAAACGATTGCCGAAGACTTCATATTGTCCTAGATTTATTCCGAATTGTTCTACTTTTTTAGTTTTATATAAAAATTTTTAAGAGATATTCCTTACTCGAGATAAAGACAGTCATAGCTTTAGAGAGTCATAGTTTCCAAAACGTATCTAATTTTATAACCAACACTGTATATTCTTCTATAAACGCCCAATCAAAAAGGCATGTATTTAAATGTATGCTGTGTGGACTCAAATTTTGGTCTTCCATCGTAAATATGCACGCTCATATGTGAGAATAGAAACAATCATTATTCATGCATTTGCTTTTGCTCTCAAGCCACTGTATTAGTATGGAAACATTAAAGCAAGGAACACAACAGGAAGAAGAGCGCACTTCAGCTGCGCTTTGCGTCCATTGTCGGCCACTCAATAACTTGGACTCAATGAAAAATTGGTCAATGCTTACATAAACATACATACATACATACATATGTGAAAAGACTAGCAAAAAAGCATGAAACACAGAGTGTAAAAGAAGCAGAGAAAAAAGAAAAGCGGCTATCGAAGCTTGCAGCACTGTCCGGTATATATTGATATGCAAGTATGTTGCTTGTAGCGCCGTGAATATGGCTAAATAATGAAGTGACGTTATTCCACTGGGCAATTAACTAACAATTTATGACTTTGCTTGAAGGCTGCCGAAGAGTGAAAAAAGCAAAGAATTAAAACTGAAACAAGAAATGTGGAAAAAAGTGAAATGAAAATGCATAAAATTTGACTTACCGCATGCTTCTTCGGTGGGTCTAATGTATTAAACAACAAGGCAAGCTGGTTGTATGAATATTTAAGTGTTTTGCGCCTGAAAGTATGCCAGCGAAATGAGTTGTTTGAATTGTATGACCTCAGAAAAAGATAATTTTTGAAAGAAAATATTGCTAATAAATACTTTAGGTTTTTAAATTAACTGTAAAATGATTCCTAATCAAATATAGTACAATAGATTTATACGAAGCTTTCTAGGAGTAGAGTATACTGACAATACAATTTATATATTGCACAATAGCTAATTTCATAGTTTAAGCTAAGATTCTTTTCATCTCCACTCTAAAAATTTTATTGGAATTACATAAACATTTCCAAATAACCTGTTACGCCTCAAAGTATGCTTCTCTATACTGAATTTATTTAAATCCATAATAGTTATATATCTCGTGCGCCTTCAAGCTTGCGAAATAACAATAAAAATAAATTAAATTCGTATTTTCCAATAAAAATAATTAAAATTTTGCACTTTATGTATTTTGCGCCTAAAAGCATACTCTTTTATACACCTACATTTAAATATTGTATTGGCTAAAGCTTAAAATTTTATCCTTTTCTTCCAGCAACTTCTGTCTTTATATTGGTGAAACTTTATATATCCATTTAAACACACCACATTTTTATGACGCCTAAGAGTATGCTACGTATAAAATGTCTGCAGCTCTAACATAAATTGCATATATTAATTGAGTTGTTTTGTTAAATAAAATTTGTTACTCAATTCTCATATACACAATGATCAGTTTGATATGTGATAATGGTATATAGCTACTTATTTCGTAAATAAAATTTATTTTCTAAATTGTTAAAACTAAGAAAATATATAAATGCATAATAAAAGTTGAAAGAAAATTTATAAATTAACAATTTGAATAACTTCTGCCATTTTAATTTGTAATTTACCATTATTTTTATATATTGCTCTCAAAAACTATAAAAAAGTTCTTCAAGTGCATAAAGTTATGCTTTCTTTATTTTAAAAATGTATTGTTCATATTTATGAGTGCAGTAGTATATAAATACAAGGATACTTATTTAGAAAGAAGACAAGACTCCGACTTAGTTTATACACATTTTACTTCATATAAAAATATTAATTTAACAATTACGCCTAAAAGTATGCAGCAATTTATTTTATAACTGTAAATTATCTACCTCATATGCTTTTGGAGTGCATTATATTTGCTTTGTTTAATATTTAAATAAGTTTTATACTGCAAATTTCGGCCTTCATAAACTAAGCATACTTTTAGGCTTTCTGCTATATTTTGCTTCATGTAAAAAGTAATAAAATGATTATGTGCATGCTGCCTTTGTGAATTTTTTAGCTTTCAAACTGCTTTGCTCATTTGAGAAGTAGTTGTTAAGTAATGAACAAGATCTTTGCATGGAGCATTTACCATTTTTGGTGTACTTTTTCATATGAAATCATTTTCCAACTTAAAATATATAATTTTTTAGTTGACTTATAAATGTTAAATTCATTTTAAATATATAAATAAAGGGACATTCCATTGAAAAATTATAAGAAACTAGCAGACCCGGCCACGCGTTGCTGTGGCTGAGTGATTCAAGAAGGATTTGAAAGACAAAATACACATAACATAACATTTTTATAACATATTTAATAAATACTTTAAATATTTTTATTTGATATATATACTCTAAATGCTTTAATCGTAATAAATCTTAGTTAATGTTCAATGAAGCGCCAATCGATGTACAACATTTTTGGTCAAACGGTCCTTTGTTAATAGAAATAAACTTGATGGTCTTCCTACTCGTGAACACGCCACGTATAATTGCCCATGAGAGAAACAGATTGAGATTTATTTATAGTCATCGCGAAAGCTAAACAAATAGGAAACTGTAGTCTTTAGTAAGGGAGAATCGGATGGTATCATCGGAATACGTGGTAACAAAACAATTTCTCCTTTAAACTTGTATGTCTAAAGAATTTAAAAATTCAATTGGGAAATTCACTGTCTCGTTTTCTTCTACAGTAGCATCGATAGACTTAAATAACATTAAATCACCTGGTAAAATCTGGTAGTTAATCAGATCAACATCAACATTTTTCGCTGCTAAAATTGCACGATTACTAAACCAGTCATGATTTAAATAGTTATTTAGTATATCTGGGAAGACACTCTCAATCAGTTCATTTTTAGTTTGAACAACAGTACAGAAATTATCAGACAATCTAATATGTTGAGTATCTTGATGAAATTCTATTTTACCGTTTCCAAGATCCAGTAATTGTTTAGAAAATTCTTGTGCTGTTGGATCATTTTGGAGTTGTACTCGCATGTTTTTTGTCAGTCTGAGTGTTTCAACATTTCTCCATAAAATTGATTGTTTTAGACATGCATTAACTTCATCTGCAAAAGTAGAGCGAGGAATAACTGACAACGTTTGCCAAAAATCACCAGATAGTAATGAAATAGTACCACCGAAAAGTCTGTCACTATTGTTTAAATCCTGCATATTCCTATTTAATGCTTCAAATGAATGCTTATGAGCCATAGTACACTCATCCCAAATTATGATCGAAGTCTTCCGTAACACTGCTGTCATTCCGCTTCTTTTTTTATATTACACATTGCATTTGGATTGTTATGAATATCTAATGGTAGCTTGAAAGCAGAATGTGCTGTCCACCCACCATCCAACAAAGTAGCAGCTATGCCTGATGATGCAACTGCTAATGGAATTTTATGTTGTGACCGTAGTTTCGTAAGAATGAAAGATAACAATTTTCAAGATGCACTGCAAGATGTTGGATAGCTGGTTCTCTATGGTGTATGGGGAAGCTAAGAATGCGCCAGATAGCTTCACTAATGTACCGTGCTATTTCATCATTTTCGTCTATATTTTGTACTCCAAATACGGCCAAATCACTGCCCTTATTAACGTACTTGCAAATATATCTGATGGATTTGACAGAACTGCAAAGCTCAACATTAAAATGAGCCTTGTACGTTTTGGACAGTAGTGGTGAGTATGGTACTACCCATTGATTGTCAATTTCTAATTGGTTAGAATTTGAAGTTCTCATTTTATATGCATGACCACCATTATCAGCGTTTCTGCGGCGATACAATGGATAACCATGAATAATAACTATCCTATCATCTAAGTTGGACCAAATTACATATATATGCCAACTTTCATGAATATCAGTTGACTCGTTTTTGAGTTCATTCGGAACATACACACGGACACTGAATTTTTATATATTGACATACTTGTTTAAACAGTTATTTCGATTTGTATAGCATACTTTTCAGTATTAATTATTACCTTCACTATATAAGTATATTGTCAGCTGTGCCATATAAATTGTTCATATATTTTCATATATATAGCGGAAAAACACACTTTAAATAATCAAAAAACTTAGCATACTTCTAGGCGTACACACAATTTTTTCCCTCCTTACGTTGCCAATGACATGACATTACGTCATTTAATCACTTAAATGCCTTAAAACGTGAAACACTTTCATGTATTGTTCGATTTCGCTTACTGTGCGGTCAATTTTATCACAATTTCTATTAAATTTTCACAGCATGCGTTTAAGCGCACTTCAATAGCGCTGCCGAAAAACTGAAAACTGCTTGTTATTGGATTGCATGTCACTTTTTGTCCGGCAATTATTTCGAGGAATTATTATTGCGGCACGCGCAAAAAACGCCAGTTAATGCACTTTTATCAACAGCTTCTTTCAGCATACTTTTCGGCGCGTATTATTGGCACTCAACACACTTTTTTTTTTTTTTTTTCAACAGAAAAATGTATTACTACACTTGCGAAAATGCGTTATAACACCGCCTGTCAACAGGCATTTATTTATCACGACATGCATTTGATTACATATTTGCTTGCCTCTTTTTAGGCGCACTTTATTTGCGTTTAATGCTGTATTTTCGCATTTGCATACACCACGGTCTATTGATGTCACGTGCAGACGTTGTGCGAAAAAAAGTGCAGCAACGAAAATTGCATTGCGATTAACCGAACCGGCGTTGCGCCTGAAGTTAGGCAATGCCGCCACTGTTGAAAGTGCAACAAAATTTCGAAGCTGCCCAGTGACGGCAAAAAAGCTCGGTCGCAAAAAATATTAAAGCCGCACGTTGAAAGCTTAACGGCGTGACAAAAAATTGGTATAATTTTGTTTTTCGTATTTTTAGATTTTTTTTCTTCATTTTTTTCACCATGTTTGTCATGTCATATTTTTAGCCATAATACTGGGTTCAAGCAAAAAACTACGCGCCTGCACACAAAGAGCGTGCGAAAAAATTGTATGCGGTAGACTTAAAAGCTTGTAGAGACTTGCTGTGGCTTAAAGTAGAGGTGTTACTGTTGAATGCGCCTAAATGTATGTGAAGTGCGCGGTATTTAGAAAATTTGTTGTTGTAGTTTTGTTTTGCGATATCGATTTTGCACTGTTTATTGAGCTCTATTTATTTGTCGCACGCTTCTTTGTTTAAATATCGATTTCTAGCTGACAGAATGCGGTATACTTTTGGGCGCTTAAAATATTTTAACAGAACTTAACCCGTCAAAATTTACTAGGAGTTGTAAAAATATATGTATATGTTTCCTCCAATATTTATTATTCAAAAGCGGAATTTATAGCATAGCTTTAGGCTCATTTTCTATTTTATTTTGATTTACTTGGGTTCTAATCATGAATCATCTTACAAATCAAACATATCTGAATTCTTTATGAGCAAACTTTCCACAGAACTAAATAGAAAATATTTTCGAACACTTTTAAGTATCTACGTTAAGGCGCCACCGCTCGAAACACCTCAGAATTTTGGATGAAGCAAAGCAATTCTCAAAAATCAGGTTAGAAATATATAACTGTGTGTGTGACTCCAAAAAGTATGCAACAGCAAAAAAGAAAAAGTCAATTATTCCACTATGGCTGACCAATATCCCCCACATCCAAAGGCTTTTATCTGAAAACACACATTTTTTAGACCACTAAATCCGAAAACCAACCATTACCTGCACAGCTCTCACAAGCACCCAGAGTATCCGCTAAAGTGCTCTCCACATGTATCATTGCCGCGTTTTAGGCGCACAATTTCGCACTCAAACACGCCTGCAACCGAAAAAAAAATTAAGATATTTGCTCGTCCACCAGCAGCTGAACTTAATTACAACTCGATTTTTAGTAAAGCCTCAAATAATTTTACTCTCCACGTTTTCGAGCGCTTTTGCATATGCTAACTGTCGCACCTAAATGTACACTAGAAAAAAGTGGAATTTGGGTAGAATTGCTTCCAATTTCATTCAGTTCGATGTCACTCCATTACCAGCAACTCTTGAATGCGCATAGAAATGGAACGATACACATAAACACAACCGCACACATATACAGAGGGAAATTCTCACATAAACACCGGTTGGACACACACACCACATACATATGGAAACCAATTTGAAGGCAATACCAACGAATGGCACAACAACGACTGACAACCAAAAACAACAATAATAACAACAATATGAACATTTACAACAATTACAACAACAACAATAACAAACTTTTTAAAAACAACAACAAAAGAAAATAATTTGCAACAACAATAACAAAAATATCAAAAACAATAACACAAAATATTATACAGCAATTGCAATCACAACAACAACGCCAAAGCATTGCCACCAACAACTAACATTTCAGCCAAAATTGGAAACCTCGATGGAGTGACCGAGGCTTTCGCGGCACACCATGTGCCACGAAGTGTTACTTACTGCAAGCGACGTGCCAGCGGCGGCAGTGCAGTGCGCGCACCCAATCAGTGAATTGCAGGAGATTTGTTGGAATTTCGAACACTTACTGGCCGCCATCTGGCTGCGAGCAAATTAAACCATTTTTCGGCGCATAGAAACTACGCAACTGTCGCAAATATTTTTCACTCCACTGTTACAGTTATTTTGTTTTCTTTTTTCTCTTGTCCCCAGTTATTTCCAGCGAATTCATTGAACCAGTTCGTAATGAAAATGACCGATGCGCCGGCCGACCGACCGACGAGTAGTTCACAGCTTAGCCTGAAATGAAAGTGAAGGCGACAATTGAGGCATGCAACGTGTACCACTGTCCCTCCGACGCTACGTAAGCCTAGGCGTGTGAGACAATGCACTATACTCGTTGGTTGGTTGTTGTAATTGTTGCTTCGGTGGCTATTTTTCGAGCGATTTTGCGGATTTATTTGTTTGCATATTTCGCGTATGTTGTTGTAGCCACCATTGTTTGTTGTTACTGTTCTGACCAAGCCACACAATGCTTAGCGAGTTTTGTATGATTCGCGAGCGCGCACTACTTTCGCATTTTTTGGCCAATATTGTTTATTGTTGTTGCCTTTTGCTGAATCTTTTTTGTGTTATTTTTTCGCATTGAAGTGACGCATTCACTTTGCGGGTTTCGGGGTTTAATTTAGACGCACACAAAGCCAGCGTAGAATGGCGAAAATTGCTATTAATCGAAGTGCGTGGCGGTTGAGTGGGTTGATTACGAAAAATTGCTGCGATGGAGTTTAAAGAGAGGGGTGTTTTTTTAAGAATTTAAAAGCAAAAAATATTGATTCTGAAATTTTCAACGAGTTTATAAAAAAATATAGAATGATATTGGGATTGAGATTGAGATAAAGATGGAGATGGAGATGGAGATAGAGATAGAGATAGAGATAGAGATAGAGATAGAGATAGAGATAGAGATAGAGATAGAGATAGAGATAGAGATAGAGATAGAGATAGAGATAGAGATAGAGATAGAGATAGAGATAGAGATAGAGATAGAGATAGAGATAGAGATAGAGATAGAGATAGAGATAGAGATAGAGATAGAGATAGAGATAGAGATAGAGATAGAGATAGAGATAGAGATAGAGATAGAGATAGAGATAGAGATAGAGATAGAGATAGAGATAGAGATAGAGATAGAGATAGAGATAGAGATAGAGATAGAGATAGAGATAGAGATAGAGATAGAGATAGAGATAGAGATAGAGATAGAGATAGAGATAGAGATAGAGATAGAGATAGAGATAGAGATAGAGATAGAGATAGAGATAGAGATAGAGATAGAGATAGAGATAGAGATAGAGATAGAGATAGAGATAGAGATAGAGATAGAGATAGAGATAGAGATAGAGATAGAGATAGAGATAGAGATAGAGATAGAGATAGAGATAGAGATAGAGATAGAGATAGAGATAGAGATAGAGATAGAGATAGAGATAGAGATAGTGAAAGATTATCCATAAGTGAAAGATTTCCTAAGCTATTTCTTATGTAAACATTGTAAGACAGAATGAGTACAAAACAGAATGAGGGCAAAAAAACAAAATAAAAACTGGTTCAAAACCAGTGGAATACTAAATTATCCTGTGAACGCCCGAAAGTATGCTATAAATGCCCTATGTTGACTTCATTATTGTCTTCATTTATGAAAACTAAAAACTTTAAATAAAATGAAAAAATAATTTTGAACCTAAAATCACATTAACATTTCGCACTTCATTGACGAAAGTCAAGTTATAAATTGTGATAAAATTATTTTCACGCCATTTATTACATAACATCGACACCTGCTACTACTACTTTAACTTAAATGTATTCACTTGGCGCCTAAAAGTATATCTTAGTTTTCTTAAATTATGCGCTAAACTCTATCAAATACAAGCAGTTAAACACTTAACAGGCGCCAAAAGGTGCCATTTCAATTGGGTCATATATTCAAAGGCACACACATACACACACATAACACAATTCATTCGCATTCCAGCGAACATGCCAAATAATCATAAAAATCAGTGTCATAATAAATTTCGCTTAGCAAACCATTTCTGTTGGCAACTGGCACACTTTAAGCCAAGTTAGCAGGCAGCAGGTAGCCAAATGTAGTCAAACAAATAAACAAGCAAGTCAACTATAAAGCAAGCAGCCAAGAAAGCGGGCGTAAAGGCAGAAAACGTTGGGCGAATCAATTTGAGGGCCAACAGAGCTTAGAACACGAAACGGAATTGTAGAAACATGACTTTCGATTTAAGAGCTCGACTGCGGCTGATGTAGAGGGAGAATTAGAGGAAGAGAGCGTGTGCACAATACATAAGCGCCGAGAGTAGGCAACCTCAAAGCGACACACTTGTGGCGGCGGCAAACACCGGCAATAACACGAAAATACACAAGCAACAAGCTACAAGCAGTCAGTCAGTCAGTTAGGCAGGTGGCTAGACGGTCAGCTAGGCTGTGTAAGTGTGAGAGTTGAGTGAACTGTGCAAAAGCAAAAAATAAAAATTAAATACAACGGAAACAGGCCGAAAAGGGCTCGCGTGTCAAGCGGAAACCAAAAGAAAAAATAACTATAAATAAAAGCAAAAACACAACAACAAATGAAATGTATGTTTGTGTTGCGTTAAAGTATGAATGGCGTAAAAAATTGGCCAACCAGTCAAAACATAAATAGTGTGCGAAATCAAAGTCAAGCCAAAGCAAATAAAAAACACACAAAATATATAGCATAAAGAAAAGGAAATAGCGGTAAAATTGCCAAGTGGCTGTGAAGCAGAAATGTAGTGCAGAAGGCGCCAAGCTGGTTACGTCTTAAATACGCTAGAAAAAATATTATTATTATTTGATTTTGAATGCCTTTGAAAAAGTACTCGAAAATATGGAGTGAAAAAAAATTTGTGTGGACGTCTTAAGGTAGGCTAAGAATGCAGATTTATTGGAACGCATATTCAATATTTATATTTTTTATATTTTTGTTTATTGTAACAATATGTAAATGTAGGTACTGAAATAACTGTAATAAATCACATTACAAATAATTGGGGGAGGAACTGGTGACTCTGTTCTTAATGAACCATAATTTAAAATTACAAGGATGATTATATGATAAATTAGAGCCACAGAGAATGCAGGGCGGCCCACGAACATTACAAAGGGATTTCCAATAGAGATGCAACAAATGTAGACCGTTCGAGACTTTTACCCTCTCTTTTGGCATTTCTCTTCAGAAAGAATTGCCATTTCATCATGGAAAGATATACAAACCAACAATGAGTCGAAATTATTTAAATCTTCAATATACGTTATTGATCAGGCATCAATCCACACCGGCACGTTACTGTGAATGGGAATCGCTTACGCTCATTGATAACCGAATATTTTTGGCCGAATTGGAGAATATGAACTTGAACAATATGTGGTTTCAACAGGATGGCGCCACAAGCCACACAGCGAATGTCACAATCAATTTATTGAAACCCGAGTTTGGTTGGAATTTCAAAATTTCGTTGCTTGTGAATTTTTGTCCAAAAACAATATTGTAACGCCATTATATCTAAGACTATATGCTCATTTAATTTGGCTAAGATATTAACCGATTTATAAACTAGTAAGCCCATTATATTTTTGAAATTCCTATAATTAGCTATAAGAGAGCTAGGGGTAGTTATGACCCGATTTTAACCATTTCTGGTACAGAGACACACAATTAGAAGAAAAAGATTTCCACTGAATTAAATTAAGATACCTGAGAGATTTACCGATATTTTCGCTGAAAAATTACCATAAGGCACTGAGTTATTCATATTCGATATCCGGGGCATTGAAAAGTTATAATCCGATTTCGACAATTTTTTCACAAGTGATGCCACGGATCATATACAGTATTTGTGCAAAGTTTGATTTCGCTACCTTCATTGGTTCCTTATGTATATCTTATAAAGTGAAGGAATCAGATGGACTTCAAAATTGAGTTACATGGGAAGTTGTCGTGGTTGTGAGCCGATTTCATTCATTTTCACGTGACATCATGGTGTCAAGAAAATATACCGAATTTCATTGAAATCTGTCGAGTAGTCCCTGAGGTATGGTTTTTGACCCATAATTGGCGATGTCACGCCCATTTTCAATGTTTTAAAAAAATCTGAGTGCAGCTTCTTTTTGCTATTTCTTCTGTAAAATTTAGTGTTTCTGACATTTTTCGTTAGTGAGTTACCTCACTTTTAGCAATTTTCAACCTAACCTTTGTATGGGAGGTGGGCGTGGTTATTATCCGATTTCTTTAATTTTTAGTCTGTATTAGGAAGTGGCTAAAAGAAACGACTGCTGAGAGTTTGGTTTATATAACTTTTTTAATAACCGATTTGAAGGCGGGGCCACGACCACTTACCCAAAAAAATTACATCCAAATATGCACGACTAAAACAATGCAATGAAATGGCAAACACTTAAAACTCATTGAAATTCAAATATATTTTTCCTAAAACGCTGAAATATAAAGAAAAATTTCATAATTATAGTTTCATTTAAAAAAGAGGAAAATATAGATTAAGTGAGATCGTTATTATATTATTAGTGAAAAAAACTTGAATGCAAATACCAACAGCACATAACTTGTAAAGGCCATTTAAATGCACCATAAACTACACATGCCGCCTAAAATTATGTTACGCCAATTTTAACTCAATTTTATGCCAATAAAACAAAGAGAAGAGAACGAGAGGAAGAGTGAAAATCCAATTGATTTGCCAAAAAGCGCCATAAATAATGCATCACACACAAGCATACATTCATTTGCATTGCATAGCCATCAAATGCATAACTTTGCATAGCTTGAGCGCCTAAATGTATGCAAGCCATTGCATATTTACTCGCTTCTGCATGATTGTGCATAATAAAAATGCATTCAATGCCTGTGTGGAATTCATTTAAAGGCAAAATTTGATAAAAATCTCGATGATAATAGTCGAAGTTAGACGCATGCTTAATGTAAATGTGCATGTGTGTGTGTATTGCATTTATTTATGCACCGCTATTTGCAACATAATATTGCAAATGAAATCTAAGCAAAACCAAATTTATACGCACAACAACAACAACTGCATTAACAACAATATGAGTCAAATCGAACTGCTAAAAAGTTGTAGCGAAATTGCATTGACCACACACACATACATATAGTCTGACATATACACAAGTTATGCTTCTACACTATATCAGTCCTGTTTTTATTGCGCCAGCGCTGCTGTTGCAAGCAATTTTCCAAATTTTATTTATTTAAGCCCGTTATTGCCAACTTCGGTATTTCATGCAAATAAACAAGAAAACTAATTAAATTGATTTTGATTTTGATTTTGATTTTGTACTCAAAATATGCGCACAACACTGCACTGTGTACAGTAACTTTGTATGTGTGTGTATTTTCAAATACAAATAACAAAAACAACAATAACAACAGCAAATATTACTAATAACAATAATCATACGTTTGCAATCAGAACTGTAGCAATCAACTGCATCCATTAACTAACCGATTGCTGCCGATATATTACACCGTTATGCAGTTTTATGTACATACCTATCATACATACATACTAATAACTATACCTATTTCCAATTAAGCTATTTGGGTAGGTAAAGTGAAGGTAGACGAAAAAATGTTGCATAGTTCATGATAAAAAGCACGCAAAAACAATCGTAAATGTGGTTAGCAGCATCAAAGCGATCAATCCCTATAGCTAAACTGAGGATAAGTGGGGAATTAGTCTCTCTAAAAAAAAATAAAGGTATTATAAAGAAGTACGGAAGAGCTAAGTTCAGGTGTAACCAAACCTTTTATACTCTCGCAATTTATTTATTTAATTTTATTAATATTATATAATACACAATTTGACCCACACATTCGTCATATATATGTTATAAAGTCCATTGAAAGTTGAAACCCCTAATATTAGGTATATTAGCACAAAATCAAGCTCTACAAGTCGCTTATCATTCCCGTCCTGCTTTACGGTGCAGAAGCTTGGACGATGTCAACATCAGATGAGACGACACTAGGAGTTTTCGAGAGGAAAATTTTGCGTAAGATTTATGGTCCTCAGAACATTGGCAACGGCGAATACCGCAGACGATGGAACGATGATCTGTACGAGTTATACGACGACATTGACATAGTTCAGCGAATAAAAAGACAGCGGCTACGGTGGCTAGGTCATGTTGTCCGAATGGACGAAAACACTCCAGCCCTGAAAGTGTTCGATGCAGTACCCGCCGGAGGAAGCCGAGGAAGGGGAAGGCCTCCACTCCGTTGGAGGGACCAGGTGGAGAGCGACCTGGTTACACTTGAGATCTTCAACTGGCGCCGAACTGCGAAGGAGAGAGAGAGGTGGCGCACTATCGTCGATTCGGCTATAACCGGCTAAACGGTTGCAACGCCAATCACATACATACATACCTTATCCACAACAATGCGTGGCTCAGCCACTAGTATTATTATACACACAAAAATACACGAAGTTGGCTTTGTAATTCTCTTTTGATTTGTAATTCTCTACAAATATCTTGTTCTGTCCTGTAGATTACAATGCTATCTGACAATGAGGTAAACCATATTATACATACAGGCGTCTCTTTGGTATTTCTTCCATTAAAGAATACCTGCAGAAATGTATTCCTTATAAAACAAGGAAACTTTCCTGTTGATTTTTGGCTTAAATTGTGAAATCATAAATGTCTGCTGAACTATAAACATCTTTGGCTGTTTTATCGTACACTCATTAAGACACCATTTGCAACGCTTTTTCGAGCTTCATAGTTCAGTATCTTTAAGTACAACTACTCTATAGATTGGTAGGTAGAACTATTTAAATATATAAGAAGAATATGGAAGTCGCGATGTTTATACTGCTTATAGGAACTTGATTAGTTCAGAACAGCACCAGTAATTACTACATTCAAAATGTCGGCTCAAACTTTGGGTTTACACTGTGGGAGTAGAGGGATGGATATTTAGAACACTTTTGTATGATTTATGAAGGATGGATCGACAAATTTTAAGCTAAAATTTACACAAACTCGAGTTTAAGGTCTATAATCTTCTTTGAGAAATTGTTTAGTGTTTAAGAAACTTCGAGTTCGTATCCAAATTTTACATGCAAAATATGATTAATATAAGCTTCAGTTTATTGACAAAATGTGTGTCTAATAAATTAAAGCAATACTTTGAAACTATGTAAATGGTTAACATTTGCAGAAAGCTTAGAGATTTTAAAAAAGTTGGAATTAAATACATTGGTTTCATAGCACTAAAAATCGTATATTTGTTGTGAATTTTATGTAAATTTCTTCAGGGACAATATGTATCCATATTAATATTATAAATGACAAAGTTACTCTGTCTGTTACTCTTTCACGCCTAAACGTGATAGACGCCATCGTTCTTAGGGGGTAGGCAGTAGGCAGATAACTAAATTGAGTTTGTGATTTTTAGTCGTTTTTGTTGGGACTTTTGCTCTTTCACGTCTAAACGGCTGAACGGATTTTGATGAAATTTAGTAAGGTAATAGATGGTTAGCTAAAAACGGATATAAGATCAAAATGATCACGTCATCGTACTTAGGGGGTAGGAAGTAGGCAGAAAACTGAATTGAGATAGTGATTTTTTTATGGTTTTTGCTGGGAGTTTTGCTCTATCATGCCTAAACGACTAAGCGGATTTTGATGAAATTTAGTTAGGAGATAGATAGTACTTAATTACATTTTTATTATTAGGTAGGTGTTTTCTGAATTTTTTTTAAGGTTTAAAAAAAGAGCAATCAATTTAAAATTTTTACAGTTTATTTATACACTTATGAAAAGTACAAAAATATTTCTTTCCTAAATAAAAAAAAAAAATTCAACAAGATTAAAAATGGCGTCTAAAAAAAGCTATCTTAAAAAATTACTCCCGGTGCCGTTGCTGATTTTGACTCTTCTGAACATCTGAAACATAAAAACCAAATAAATTATTAATCAGTAGGAGCGCAGCTATCGCTGGAACTACAACCAAAAAATAGAATTAAAAACTAAAAAAATTTCGCGCTTTTGAAGTTCAGATTCTCAAAATAGCTATTTTTGGACCAGTTTTAGATCGAAAAAAAATCGAAGTTCTTAAAATTAAAATTTGATCGTAGTCCCCGTGATAAACATCACGCGCAATTGATTGCGGCAGAGACTGATGAAGATTCACAAAGACGACAGCAGGCAGAAAGTGCCTTCAATCAATGAGTACGTGGAAGGCATTTAATGGTGCCGCTTTTGAGTATGACCCTTTTATCGACTAACCGTTTGGTTATCATTGAGAGAATGGAAAAAAATGCAGATATTGTGAAGCACTGAAATGGAAAGAAGAAACTCCAGGTATGTGCTGTTCTGGTGGAAAGGTTAAAATTCCATTACTTGGCGAGCCAGAGGAAGCTGTTAAATCTTTACTTTTATACGACAGTAACGAATCGCGCCGGTTTTTAAGTAGAATTAGAAAGCATAATTCTTGCTATCAGATGACGTTATTTCGTGTAGATAAGGAAGTCGTACTTTTTATATTTACATTTTATTTATTTAGGAAACATTCGGAGCTATCCATTATGTGCTTAAGTTGCTTTTGAAGAAATTTTGATGTGAAGTTGAGGACCGGAACACGATAGTGGGACATTGTTGCGGGGGGACTTTACTGGTATATGTAAATTGAAAAATTTTACAGAGTTCTGTCATATTCTTAGTAGATACCATCTTTTGATAGGGTCCTCAGCAGTGAGTTCTAGTGTTTTCTCTCTAACTTGGTGTCTATTATTAAATCATATTACTTATGTTAAAAAAAATATACAAAGAAAGACCATTTAGTGAATTACGCCTAAAAGTATGCTACTAAAAATTTAATAAATATGGCGAAAGTCTTGTTGAGACACATAACCTTATTGTCTACTAATACTTTGTCTATAATTAAATTGTCTGGAATATAAAGTTCAAATACATCGCTAGCCAAAAAGTATATTTTTTCCGGTTGTTCCTTGGTCGAACATAAGGCTTCAAAAGTATAACATAGATTACGGAAAAATGTTCACTATCACTTAACATAACTCGATTTCTCCAAGCTATACCAAAACTTTTGCTGATAATTACATTTTCTAGCTCTGTAAATATATCTATAACCTTTTTTCTTCAAAGTAATTTTAATTGCGACTTAAAATGCAAACAGACTCTGCGGAGCTGAACCAAATCTTCGGCTATAAAATTTTTTTCAATATTTGAACCACTTTAAATGCACATGCGGCCTAAATGTATGCAAATGATTTCTAAAGAACATTCAATACTGATTTTTATTCATGCAGACTGTGATTAGCTACATTTTAGAGTTTATATATTTTAGTAATTTGAGAAAAAATTAAAATTTTTCACATATGTATATAAATTTATAACGATATTCATGCGTGTGGGCGTCCAAATTGCTTTTATATCACCACTTATATACGGGAAACTGTTTTTCAAACCCTTTTCGATTTTTTTTTTTTTTTTTGCTTAACAACTATTTACATTGCTAAAACTCAAACACAGACTACTACTTTGCTACACTCTAGCAGCCATTGTTAGCCTTACACGCTACTGACCTAAAAATATGCTACATTTTTTAATGCAAGCCATTTGATACGAATAATAAGTGTATATAACATACATACAAATATATGTATGCTTACATGGAAGTTTATATGTATGTGTGTGTGTGTCGGCGTACGTGTCATGTCGCAGCAGACAAACAGCAAAATAAATAGCGAACAAAAAATGTCCATTAGTTTGTCGAAGTAAGATAAATCGCAAGCAAATATTTTAGTGCGACATTGTTGAGCGATGAGCTAGCGCATATATGTATATACATATATAAATATAAATATATAGACATTTTATGTATGAAAAAGTCGAAAAATGAAATGTGAATGCATGCCAATCGCTCGAAAGTGTGTTTTTTATACACCCACTTATGTGTGTGTTTGTGTGTAACTCGAAAAAATTTTGGCTTTACGCATTTGTTGTTGGCGATACACGCGATATGCCGTTGTATATGTGTGCATGTACGTGTGCAATTTATGCGCTTCGAAAGCAAATAAACTCCAGCATTGTAATCTTTTTTTGGGGTTTCAGCTATTTTTTCACTTTTCCATACATTTGTCTTCCTCTAAAACTCCAACGCCACACATATATTCATGGCACTAATGGATCATTCATTTTTTCTGTACCATACATATGAGCATAACAAAGTGATGGTACTTAAAAATTGTTGAATGAACTGAAGCTAAAAGTAAATATGCACACACCGAAAACTGGTTTGGTAAAAAGTAGCGAAAGCTTTTGTGGCACAATTTTGTGTTATGCAAATATCAGCAGCGGAGAATACAATGTACATAAAACGCAGGAAGAATAGAATATTTTGCGATATTTTATTTTTATTTTCGTTGTTGTACATCAACTACATGCCTAACATTTAACATATTTGAATGTTAGAAAATTGGCTTGGACGGGGCGTATGAGTAATCAAAATCGTATACGCTATGCAGATTCATTTGCAATGCATTGAATGTTGGCTAGTAAAGTGGGGGTATTAAATTCAAACATTTTTTGAAATACTAAGAATTCTAAAATATATTGATTAACTTACATAAATATTTGTGTAAATATACATATAAGAATTTAAAATTTCGACTCATAAACAAAATTTTATAACACAAATTTTTGTAAATATCAGTTTAAAATAATAATAATAAGGGTGGCAACGCTGTTCCAATTTATACAAAAACGAACACCCTAAATTTATTTAAATGTTCCCAGTTGAAACTTATTTGCAACATATAAGCAACTTTTTTTTAATTAGGTGGCAACTCTATACACCCGCTGCTAAACTCTATACAATAATAATCATACAATCATTAACTAAGCTAAGTTAAATATCTCTCCTTATTTACATTTTTATTAGTTTTCACTTAAATAGGGTGGCAACACCATAAAATAAATGTTTAATAACTAATACTAATTAACTATGGCTCTTCGTTCTGACTGAGCGATCCCATCCATATAATAAGAGAGAATGGAACCGCTACGAATTAAAGAAGGTTAACAGATCTTATATTTAGATATAATACACTATTAGAGTTGCCACCTGTTCATAAACTTATTTTAATAATTTTATTAATATGTATTGCTATTAAAAATATGGACAACAAATGTAAGACTTCTTAAAAAAATCAAAAAAATACAGAATAGTTGCCACTTGTTGAAAGGAGTCAATTTTTTTTTATAAAATAAATGAAAACTCTCATTATAGTAGTACGAAATAAATAGGTTTAAGAAGCTTTCAAATGGAATTTTTTTTGATAGTGTTGCCACCACTTTCAAATAAGTAAAAAAAAATGCAATTGAAAATTAAATTTATTACAAAAATTATTGCAATAAAAATCAATGAATTATTATAATATGGCCACCAAACTCAAGATGTTTTTAGTAGTAATTGTTTTTGAATTGAGTTGCCAGCTGTGTATTTTTTAAAGTTTGTGATAAGAAATGCTAAAATCGCCACGTGTTTTGGAATGCTTACAGTTGAAGGTTGATTTCAGGAAACCTATAATGAGGTTGAAGAAAAGTTACGGTAGAAAATCTTTCTAAGAAGCCTTGCCACATTTGTATATCTTCATTTTGTTAAATTCGATAAAAAGATTTTAAGAAATACTACAAACTAAATACTTGCAGTTGATTGTTATATTTTCAGTAATGGTTGTCACGTAACTTTAATATATAATTTCAATGAAATGCTAAATGCAAAAGCTAAAATGATTTAAAGACGGTTTATTGCAGAAAACACTTTTAAACGAGTTGCCACTTATAGTTGCCACAAATATATCTATTCCCACATATTCAATTTTTCATTTTTTTTCGTTTATATCTGAAAAAGGTTGCCACCACTTTGGAAATAAAAATTATAATTGAATTCAAATGTTTATGTTTCATAAAAGTTTTAAAATTAAATTCCTCCTTTTATTTAAAAACATATTTTTAAGTTATTAATTTCAATATTTTGGCAAATAAAATCTTTTAAATTTATACGCTTTAAATTCCATTCTAATTTTTAAACTTATGAATACAATTTCTTTCTGCTACTATCACATACAACTTTCCTACCATCTTCTCTCCTACTCAAATACAGAAAATAAATAAATGCTATGTACTTTAATAACACAATATAGCGTGCGACAGGCGAAATATATATAATACAAGTCAGCGCGATTTTTAAAAAGCTTGTCAGCGCCAAAAGCTGGCGCTACACGACAATTACCTCTTGTCGCACGCGCAGACACACTCAAACATACATATATAAATACTTATATGTATATATGTGTACAGTTAGCTTGTATAAGAAATTACATGGAAAAAATTGCTCTGCAAGGTTGCAGCAATACTTGTAAAATAACCGAAAGCATGCAATTGATATTTCCACACAATTGACAATGTCACCATGACTGCATTGCTGTTGTTGCTACTGCAACTACACACTCTTGTATGTATGAGTTGCGGCTCGCATTGGCAGCAATCGCATTTCATATTTCTCATATTTTGCTTTGGTGACTCGCTGTTGCTGTCGCTGCGTAGCAACATAGTTGCGCAACAATTCTCGATTTGACATTTTTGCAAGACTGCAAATATTTTGTTTTTGTGCTTTGTATATGACTGCTAGACTTTAAGAATTTGGATTGAACTCGTAGTATGCTTGTGTTTTTTTACATTATTTTTTATTTGTTGTTTTGAGGAGCTATGATGTTTGAAGTGTTTTAAATATGTTGATTGTCAATTTTATTTTAATAAAATTATTGTATTTTTATTTTTGTTTTATTCGTACAAAGTTTTGTAAGTTTTTATCTATATATATAAAAATGAATGCCATTTTTCGTTGTGACTTTATAACTCAAAATTTTAAGAATCGGATACCAGGGTCTCGAGAAATAGGCCAAAACGTGGACCCGGGTAACCCTAGGATGTGTTAGTGCAATATAGGTAGCAAATGGAAGCTATTGATGATTTCTATAGTATAGAGTATTTTTGATGCCGCTGCGTGACCAGGGTCTCGAGATATCGGCAAAAATGTTTCAAAAATTTCACCACACATATGTTACATTTTTTTTAAATTAACTCGTACCTACTTGGAAAGCTGAAAAGCGCTCAATGTATGGTGGAATTATTTTTAAAAACACATCAAAAACCCATTTGTTTGGTCAGATTCATCCCACTTAGCCAGCGGATTTTACGTTTTCATTTTAACATACATACATCAATAATAGTTTAATCATTTTCTAAACGATTTGTTACCTACTTAGCTATGCTCTTTCGCTCTCAAAATTTATGAACTTTCGTCTTAACTAGCATACTAATTATTCCCACCTACAAACTACTTGCATTATATTTATATCAACATGTAAGTATGTATGAAGCAGGCAGATCGATAAACAAACTAGACTTTAAAAAAAACATCGAATTTTTTTTTTTTTTAATTATTGAAATTTGAGTGAATAAGTGAAAAAAATAAATATAGCGCAAAGCGAATTTCCGAGCAAAAAACGGTAAGTTTTGAACTGTTGAATTGAATTACACGAATGTATGTGTACCCTTATTTGAAAAAACATATGGTGTACCATTATCACTGTAGGCATTTTATTAAATTTAATTTATTCATTTTTAAATGAAAGAAAAATGACACGACCCACACGAGGAAATATAGGTCGGCGAACGCGTCGTGCAAATGCTACGGCATTACAAAGGCGATCACAGACTCCAGCTGAACGAGCACAAGCTAATGCATCGCAGCGTGAACGTAATGCACGAAATAGATCTATTGTACCTGAAATTATGCGTGCTGCTTTTAATTACAACAGTCAGATTAATTACAGTATGTACGGATATATTGGAATAATGGACGCAATATGTCCACATTGTGATGCGGCTAAATTTCCAGATGAAACGCCCGGCATGTGTTGTGCTAATGGCAAAGTGAGATTGCCACCATTAGAAACTCCACCCGAACCATTGTCTTTATTAATTTTTGGGACTTCTGAAAATTCAAATGACTTCTTTTGGTGCTACTAACATTATTAGAGATAATTTTATGCCGACGTTTAAGGTAAATACTTAAACAGGATTGTCCCAATCAATCTATAGTTTTAAAAATTTAAAAATTATTATGCATTATAATTGCATACATGTTGCAGATTCAGGGCCAAATTTATCATCAAGCTGGTTCGTTATTGCCATACCCCGACGCTGATTATCAATTTTTGCAAATTTATTTTATTGGTGATTAAAATCGTGAATTGAATCAACGTTGTACAATTGCGTTGAATGCAAGGCGAGAAATTATTTGTGAGCTACAAAGGTTTTTCCATCAGCATAACGCATTAGTTCAATTGTTCAAAATTGCTCGCGATCGTATGCCCTCTGATCATCACAAAATCGTAATTAGGGCTGATAGAACACCATTTGGAGAGCATGAAAGGCGATTCAATGCACCGACAATTGATGAGGTTGCAATTGTAATTCGTGGTGATCAGTTTCAATCGCGTGAAGTGAGTATAATATACTTCATAGTAGAAATGACCAATTGCAACGAGTTTCCGAACTTCATCGTAGTTACGACGCATTACAATACCCAATATTGCATTGGAAAGGTGACGATGGCTATAATATAAATATACCAATGATTGATCCACGAACAGGTAAATAATATTTTCAGTGTGTTGACATTTCATCATTTGTAGAAATTTCTTAAGTCACATTTTCCACTTATTTTAAGGCCTACACGTACAGAAAAAAGTTAGTGCCATGAATTATTATTCTTATCGATTGATGGTTCGTCCACAAGAACAAAATTATATCTTGAGATGTCGTAAACTATATCATCAGTACATCGTTGATATGTACGTCAAAATAGAAACAGCACGTCTTAATTTTATTCGTTTCAACCAAGCAAAATTAAGATCTGAACAATATATTCATTTGCAAGATGCGATAGCGAATGATGCTAATATTAATGACATTGGACGTTTAACTATATTGCCATCTTCGTATATTGGTAGCCCACGGAATATGAACGAATATGCACAAGACGCAATGTGTTATGTAAGAAAATACGGTCGACCGGATCTGTTTATTACATTTACATGTAATCCGCAGTGGGATGACATCAAAAACAATTTATTTGCAGGACAGTCGACAACCGATCGTCATGACATTACTGCGCGTGTTTTTCAGCAAAAATGTAAAGCAATTATGGATTTAATTGCGAAATTATATGTATTTGGGGAGGTACGTTGCCATATGTACTCCATTGAATGGCAGAAAAGGGGATTGCCGCACGCACATATACTAATTTGGCTGGTACATAAAGTAACTCCGGATCAAATCGATAACCTTATATCAGCTGAAATTCCTAATCACACTGCTGATCCGGAGTTATTTCAAATTGTCGTTAAAAACATGATACATGGACCGTGCGGTGAACTAAATATGAATTCACCATGTATGATTGATGAAAAGTGTTCGAAACGATACCCAAGGCAATTAACTTCAGACACAATAACGGGCAATAACGGATATCCGTTGTATCGACGTAGATCACCTAATGATAATGGCAAAACGGCAACAATTAGAATGCATAACCAGGAAGTTGAAGTTGATAATCGTTGGGTGGTTCCGTATTGTCCATTATTATCGAAAATATTCAACGCTCATATAAATGTGGAATATTGTAATTCTGTCAAATCCATTAAATATATTTGCAAGTATGTAAATAAAGGGAGCGATATGGCTATTTTCGGTGTTGCTGGTGAGAATAGAAATGATGAAATTACTCAGTATCAAATGGGTCGCTATATTAGCAGCAATGAAGCTATATGGAGGATTATGTTGTTTCCAATGCACGATTATGTGACATCCAGCGGTTGTTCACTTGGCTGTACATCTTGAGAATGGCTAACGTGTTTATTTTAATATGGCAAATTTATTGGAAAGAGCAGCGCAACCACCAGCAACTACGTCAACAGCTTTTTTCAAATTATGTGAAACTGATACATTTGTGATAACTTTGTTATATTCTGAAGTGCCTCAGTATTACACATGGAATGTGTCTTCGAAAAAATGTCAAAGACGTAAACAAGGAACAGCAGTTCAAGGGCATCCTGGCATTTTCCAAACAGATGCAATTGGCAGAATATATACAGTACATCCAAACAATGTTGAGTGTTTTTATTTGAGATTGTTATTAGTTAACGTGAATGGCCCAAAATCATTTCAAGAATTGAGAACAGTCAACGGTCATTTGTGTGAAACATACCGTGAAGCATGCCAACTTTTGCATTTGTTGGAGGATGATGATTGGGATTCAACAGTTCATGATGCATCTATTTCGGCTCATCCTCAACAAATACGAATGCTGTTTGCCGTTATATTATCAACATGTATGCCATCAAATCCACTTGAATTATGGAACAAATATAAACATAATATTGCAGAAGATATTTTAATTCGTATGCATCAACATGCAAGAAATCCTGATTTGTTGATAACTTTGGAAATGTACAACGAAGCTTTGAATAATTGAAGATATGTGTCTACGGATTGCAAATAAAACATTAGTACAATTGGGTATGACCGCACCAAATCGTGACATGCATGATCTATTTGATCGTGAATTGCAACGTGAGCAGGTTTGCGTTTATTTGTACAATCGAATATAACCAAAATGAATATTCAGCAAAAACATGTCTATGACAAAATCATGCAAGCCATTTCCAATAATGCAGGTGGGTTATATTTCTTGGATGCACCTGGTGGTACAGGCAGAACGTTCGTTATATCACTGATTTTAGCCACTATTCGATCGGAACAGAAAATTGCATTGGCATTTGCATCTTCGGGAATTGCTGCTACATTATTAGAAGGTGGTCGGACAGCACACTCTGCATTAAAATTACCATTGAATGCACAGGTTATTGAAACTCCAACTTGCAATATTTCGAGAAATTCTGCTATGGCAAAAGTTCTGCGATTAACGTCAATTATTTTATGGGATGAGTGTACAATGGCGAATAAAAAATTACTAGAAGCATTTAATCGAACAATGCAAGATTTACGTGGTAACCAACAGCTTTTTGGTGGTGCTTTGATATTACTGTCAGGGGATTTTCGACAAACATTGCCTGTCATTCCTCGATGCTGATGAAATTAATGCCTGTTTGAAGTCATCAGTTCTTTGGAGATATGTACAAAAATTGACACTGAACATTAATATGCGTATTCACCTACAAAATGATCCTGCTGCCCATGAGTTTTCAAAACAATTGTTACAAATTGGTGATGGCAAAATACAAATCGACAGAACCAACGGATTGATCACTGTACCGAACAATTTTTGTACAATTACGAAATCGATAGATGAATTGATTGAATGTGTTTTTCCAAATATTCTTCAGAATTACAGAAACCATGATTGGTTAAGAGCGTAGTCACGACATATAAATCAATTGACAGTGCTATGAATCAAGATGAGGCAATGAATTATCCAACTGAATTTTTAAATTCATTAGAACCGGCTGGTATGCCACCGCATTGCTTGAATCTGAAAGTGGGTTCTTTAATTATATTATTACGAAATATTAATCCACCAAAACTGTGTAATGGCACCAGATTGGCAGTGAAAAATTGATTACCAAATTTGTTTGAAGCTACGATCTTAACTGGTAAATCAAAAGGAAAAGTTTGTTTAATACCGCGTATCCCTATGATTCCAACTGATATGCCATTTGAATTCAAACGATTACAATATCCTATTCGTTTATCATTTGCGATGTCCATCAACAAAGCTCAAGGGCAAACACTTAAAGTTTGTGGTGTGAATTTGGAGGAATCATGTTTTTCACATGGCCAACTTTATGTTGCCTGTTCCAGAGTCGGTACCCCCAGCCGTTTGTTTATTCATGCTCAAAATGGAAAAACAAAAAATATTGTTTATCCAAATGTTTTGGATAGCTAGCAAATAATTAAATAAATAATTATAAATTTATAAAAATGAGTTTGATTTAATATTTCACTTTAAACGTAGCGAAGCACGTACCGGGCCGCTATAAATATTATAAGTATTCATTGTATTGCTTTCAAAAAATCATAAAGTTCTGCTTATCTGTAACACCACATTCATTGACAGTTAGGCGGTACAAAGTTCGCCGGGTCAGCTAGTTTTTTTATAATTTTTAATACTCAAATCTCTTTTACAATTCTGCCTTAAATTTTAAATTTTGTGTTATGTCCCGGTCGAAAAGTTCGATTTATGGACGAAATTTGTATGAAATTTGGCTTCTATTGAAAATTTCCGAGTTCGAAGTTCCAAATTATGGAGAACTTCGAGGTAAGGAAGTTATGGAAGCTGGAGTTATGAAAGATCAACTGTATTTTATAATAAATTTTTGATATATTTTGCAAACAACATTTTTTAAAAAGAATATTTTTCTTTAATTTATTATTTATAATAAAATATTTATATAATTAATTATTATAAAAATCATTGATTGATTTGATTTGATTTGATTTGATTTGATTTGATTTGATTTGATTTGATTTGATTTGATTTGATTTGATTTGATTTGATTTGATTTGATTTGATTTGATTTGATTTGATTTGATTTGATTTGATTTGATTTGATTTGATTTGATTTGATTTGATTTGATTTGATTTGATTTGATTTGATTTGATTTGATTTGATTTGATTTGATTTGATTTGATTTGATTTGATTTGATTTGATTTGATTTGATTTGATTTGATTTGATTTGATTTGATTTGATTTGATTTGATTTGATTTGATTTGATTTGATTTGATTTGATTTGATTTGATTTGATTTGATTTGATTTGATTTGATTTGATTTGATTTGATTTGATTTGATTTGATTTGATTTGATTTGATTTGATTTGATTTGATTTGATTTGATTTGATTTGATTTGATTTGATTTGATTTGATTTGATTTGATTTGATTTGATTTGATTTGATTTGATTTGATTTGATTTGATTTGATTTGATTTGATTTGATTTGATTTGATTTGATTTGATTTGATTTGATTTGATTTGATTTGATTTGATTTGATTTGATTTGATTTGATTTGATTTGATTTGATTTGATTTGATTTGATTTGATTTGATTTGATTTGATTTGATTTGATTTGATTTGATTTGATTTGATTTGATTTGATTTGATTTGAATAAATTTTTTTTTTTTTTTTTTTTGATTTTAAAATCAAATTATTTTTCTATTGAAAAGTGTTTTGTTTAACCTTCAAGCGGGCGCGCCATTTTTTGTAACAAATCTTTTCGACGCCTCAATTGAAATGCGAGATTTAAAGTGGATTAAGTTGTGGAATTCATTTTTTTATTAGTTTTAGTTATTATGTAATCATAAAATAATATTTTACAGGAAAAGTATTTTTTTTTTGTCATGTTAAATGAGGGAAAAACATAAAAAGTAATATAATTCATTGAATGCAAAGTAAATTCATTAATCTTAACACAAAACCAAACAAATCTTTTTCAAAATTTTGGGAAACATAAAAATTCATAGAATACATTGAAAAGAATGTAAATACATTAATATATTATTAGAAAGTTAGAATAGTTCAATAGTCAGATTCATCAGATTCATTGGTCACAAAACACTCATTGCAAATAAATATCGTATGGTCTCGACCACTAGCATCACTATACACATCCTCCAAGTTTCCATGAGACATTCGTAAGGTTCCAGCAATATTGGTAGTTTTACAATCTCTAACTTTCTTTTTTCTGTATAAATTCGTTAGTATATTTTACTACTGTCGTTATAATTTTATCGCATATGAACAAATCCCATGCTTTTATAGATGTTGTTACGCCCATGCCTTTTCCAAGAACACCAGCCTCTTAGTCAGAATATTATGGGGCGGATACCTGACTCTATCACTATTTGATTTTTTCCATTTTGTAACATTATCACGTGCCATGAAGTATGCAAAAGCATATGCTATCAGCCAAAGGAATGTTTTCCTCTTCCGAGTTACTTTCTTCGTTTGAATGTTCCATTTCTTCATCAGATTCCACATCTGGTCTACATTCAGATATTTCTGATTCCTAATTACATTCCACATCAGATAAGTGGTCAGATACTTCTGATCCTTCATCACTTAAAGTTTCATCATCTTCCTCTAGGAGAAATTTCATTATTTCACTTTCACTTATTCTTGTTTTAGCCATTTTTACCAATAACTGCAACACTTTATTATATCAGGAAATGGGCACAGAGAGTCGCGCGTAAACTAAAAGACGTCAGACGCGCGTAGTCTTTTCGACGACGAGAGGCAACAGAAGTAAATGCTCGCTATAAACAGTCGACGAGCGTTAAAAAGAGACGGAAATAGTGCATTCGATTGGAAATGAACTAACCTCAAGCTACTAGAACTACTAAATATCTGGGATTATATACACAAAAATTATAATACTTTATTCACCATGGGCGGTCGAAAAGACTTCGCGCGACTTCTTAAAGGTTAATTTTGTACTTTATATATTTTTTCGATAATTTTAAAGTTTTTATAATTTAAATAAAAGAAAATCTTGATTGATTTTCCTTCATTTTCTTCATCGCCCACCAAATTGTCAACTCCTGATTTTTTATTTCTTAAATTTTCTACGTTTCCGCTTAACAATCAGACATTTTTCTTTCCGCTGCGACAATTTTATTGCAAAAAATAAAAAAATACTTCTCTGTGATCGCAAAAATATTTCGCACAAACTTGCAATTTCCCATAAATGCTTGGGATATACTATATATATATGTATGTATATATGTGTTCAAGTATCTTGTTATAACATTTATTTTTTGTGCGTGTGCGTGTGTGTTGGTGAAAAGAGTTTTCTTTCATTGATAGCTCAACGAGACTAGCGCTAGCGCCTTGAAAGCTGCAACAATATTTTTCTTAACACATTTCACACGCATACCCAGCGGCGCTGAACAAGAGGCAAAACGCTTGCAGAGCAGACGCCTCCAATGCATTTGTACAATTTTCCACTTTCATAACCCCATTGAGCTTTGTCGCTTGTCAACAACTCAAATCGATTACAATTGCAATAAGCCATGAGCACCTAAAAGGCGGCAATGCAAGTAATATGAAAGGCAGTGCGCTTGTCTGGGCATTAGTGTTGGCTTATATTTCTCATACTTGTATGCAATTTGATTGTGTGTGCGCTTGTGTGTTTGTGCGAAAATCAAGGTAAAATCGAATTTATGTTGCTGATGTTGGCAGCTTTATCAGCAGCTTACGTTCGGCGCCCGCCGGCAGCAGCCCACCGCCAATAGACTATAATTTTTGGTGTTTTTTATTGTTTTTGCCATTACTTACAGCTTCGTCTTGTTCGACGCAAATTGCGCAGGAAACGAAAAATGCATTGTAAGCACTTTGGTGTATTGTACAATAGTTGTGTGGCCTTGTGCGCCACAGGATATGCTACAGAAGCTGCTGTTGTGCACACCGACTGCCGTCTGCCGCCAACTTGCTGCATGCAGTCTTGTTGTTATAAACAAAAGCGTTTTTCCCATTGCGATGACATCAACACATTGGCGCCCCGCCGTGGCGTGTCACTGGCAGTACAGTGTCTACAACAGCAGCAGCAACAACAGCAAAGCACACTCAGCAACATTTTACACGTATCGTAATTTTCAGCGATTTGTATTTCATTGTTGTTAGTGCAGTTTCACGTTTTTTGTTTTCTGTTGTTGTACAAATAGTTTCCGCAACGACCCAATTCTTCGTTGGCACGATCGATTTCACGCTGTTGGCGGCGACAGCGACGTTGGCAACGGCGATAAAGTGTTGATTCAGTGCATATTTCGCTTGTATGACAACGAATCGACGAAAAGCATATTGAACAATATGGAATAAAGTACGAAAATTAAGTGGAAAGAAAACAAAATGCAGTTGCACACAGATACAACCCTTTCAATACTTACTTTCAAAGTGAAATATGAAAATAGAAGCATTATTTTGTTGTCTGTTAGCTGTAGTCTACTTTTTGGCGTTGCAGCTACTATATAGCTTTAAGCATACATAGATATGGAGTGGCGTATTTGCAGGCAAATGAAGCGAAAGTTTAAGTTACATCGTATTACAAACGCACATTATTTTTAGCTTTTTAAGCCATTATTATAAAAATGCATAGTTTTAGGGGCCATACAATTGCAATTACATTCGCATACACGTTTAATACCAGATTTAGTCTTTCGATTTGCTCAAATCAATTGGGAAAATTTGTCTATTGATTTCCGATTCCCGACCTGAATATTTCCAGATTCCGAGAATTAAAATTCAAATTTCTTTTTTACATTTTTATTAGGTCTTCAGGATCCTGAAATAGAAATTATAAATTTAATACCTTCACCCCAACTAAAAAAACAATTACTAGAAAATAAAAGGTCAGAAGCTTCATTATATAAGATATTTTACTAAAATTCCCGTTATTTGAAAAAGATTTAACTTACATACGACATAACAAGAAAATGTTGTGAAATTAAGAACACTTATTTTGGATATAAAACGCTGAAAAAAATTATAAAAAATGTTGCCAACATTTAGACTCATTCAGCAAAAACACACATCTCATAAGGTATTATTTATTACTAAATCAAATCCTTTGATTTCTAGTTTTTAACACTGATAATTATCAGATTATAATCTACCACTGCGGAAATGCATAAATATTTAATTATGTAGTAGAGTTGAGTAGAGTCGAGTAGAGTAAATCAGTCTTATTGCTTCAGGCAAATAACAAAAAAAAAAATACTTTCCTATCCATTTCTTCTCTATATTTTTCTACAACTTATATATATTACCACCAATCAACCTTTCATATCCTCTAAACTACACCACCCAGCACAATCAGTGAAATTCGTTCAGCTTAGAACATCCTTTCATATTACCATGACATACATAAAGTATGCTTCAGTACGCCTCATTTCAGCTGTTTTCAGTTGAGTTGGAATCTCATCTAGCAAATGTCATGTATATTTGTATGTGTGCAAAAACAAATTTCTTTATATTTGAGCAGCTTACTTACGACGGTCAGTACATACCGAGATTGTGTGATTTGTTGGTGGAATTTTTGCAAACTTTATTATTTGTTGTTCTTGCTGTTGCTTTTTTTTCTCCTTCACCTTTTGGTTATTGCTTTTTATAATTCAGTTTTTGATTTTGTTTTCACTTTTCATTCCTTTATATTACAAATACAATTTCCTTTATAATACTTGTCTTTACTCAATCTATCAGTAGAGATCACATATCTATTTAGTGTTGGAAAGTTATTAATCTTAATAAAACCTGTAAGAATATACTTTGGAGAATTGTTTAATTCAGTAATGAAATAAAATACTGAGCCATTGATATTATAATGACTAAAGCTTTGAAAGCAGAAACGGCGACACAAAATAAAAAAAAAAACAAAAATTAATAAAAAAAAACGAATGCTATTCGACAACGAAAAGGAAGTCAAATACTGAGTGTTGGACATGACATTGACTTTTCTAATATATTTTGCTAGCTATTGGCATTATTGCTAATACTTCAATAAATTACAGTGCCACTGCCAAAGACAACTTTAACACCAACTTCAAGACCAAAAATAGGATAAATTATAGGGCCCAGATCAATTTCAATTCATGTATACCATTCCAATACCATTACGAATATCAATATCAATATCAATATCAATATCAATATCAATATCAATATCAATATCAATATCAATATCAATATCAATATCAATATCAATATCAATATCAATATCAATATCAATATCAATATCAATATCAATATCAATATCAATATCAATATCAATATCAATATCAATATCAATATCAATATCAATATCAATATCAATATTAATATTAATATCAATATCAATATCAATATCAATATCAATATCAATATCAATATTAATATTAATATTAATATCAATAATATACCAATACCAAATCCAAATTACTAATTATTCAATATCAATACCAATACCAATCGATACACATAACTATAGGCATACCAATTACTATATTTCCAAGAAATTCGTAAACGAGATGAATTCGTCCAAGGAAAGATCAAATAGAGTTTAAGGAAAAGAAGATGGCAAAAACCAAGACCAAGACATGATCAATACTAGTAACAGAACTAAGTCTAATAACAATACTAACGTATAATACCAATACCATTACCATTCCTGCATATACTTATAGTTTCTATCCTCAACAAACATACATTTAACAATAGAAGAACGGAAATAAACATAACGGTAAATTGTATTTAGATAACTGAAGTAATTTATTTTCAGTCGAGGTCATATCGCAAACGAGGTCATTCCCGAAAAGCGAACAGAAATCCCTTACAATAAATACACACACACACTCGCACATTTATAATGCTCAAAGCAAGAAAAACGCATGCAATCTTTCGGTAAGCCCGAAAGGACACACGACTGTCGAACAAATTGGTTGGATTTTCTGCCGAAAATGTCCTTTGTTTTTATGTCACAATTTACTATTGTCCAAACAACAAATACCCATGTAATGTGCTAACTTGGTGAGAATACCAAATATATCTATGTAGTTCATACACTTTTTAAATAAGTTAGAATAAACTATGATCATTTTTTACATAAGCAACAGCTTTTGTATGTGTGTGTGTATTTTTGCATTAGCTAAATTCAACGTTGGCGTAGCGATTTTTTTACTTGTCACACATTCACTGCTGACCCATATCGATGTGTAATGCTTCGAGCGAAAGTAGCCACAAAATTACATTAGAATTCGCCTTTTTATTTTTGTAAATATATGTGCGTATGTATCTCTGAGCTTGCAGCAGCGTAATAGTATTTATCTAAGACAATTTTCTCTGTTTTTGCCATTTCTTCGGGCGGTTCGGACGGGGCAAGTAGTGCTTAAGTGGCTTAAATGTGATTGAAGATTTCGCTTTAAATGGCTCAATGTCAGTAGTTTTGTGAAAAAAAAAAACAAATATCGAAATAAATAAAGTCGCAAATAAGCTTGAGCTTCTGAGTTGTTTACGAGAAAAATTGCGAAAATTCGCATGAGGAAATGTTGGACACACTTGTGCCATTTTTTATGGATTTCGCGTCATTAAATTATACTACAAATAGGTAGTCTTTCCGGAGAATTTGTTTAATAGACATTTTGTGTGCTGAAATTTCTTAATATTAACAAACAAAATCTAATATGAATACTTAATAGAAACACCGTTTGGGATGCTAATATCTTTAACAATACTATCAACTAGAGACCGACCGATTAATCGGCCTTGGTATCGGCATCGGCAAGTATCGGCCACAAAATTAAGCATCGACATCGGTATCGGCATAGGCCATATTTGGCCGATTCTTAGCCGATTCTTTCTACTTCTTTCGGATTATACTAAAATACATTTTTTTCTTTTTTGATTTCTTTAGAGCATAAATTTTGAATTCTTCTGTTTACCATATAACTAATAAATATTCAACAATTTTGCATTATTTAGCCCTGCTAGAAACATTCGATTGTCATATGTACACATATTATCAAATATGTACAGTTTTGTTTAAAGTTGTTGAGATTTTGAAGATAATTCATAAAGTCACTATTATAGAAGCATTCGTAACTAGGTTAATTTATTTTTAAAAATTTGCATGGAAAAGAACCTCCCAAACAAACTTCCGAAGTTACTATTGAGTCACTTTCACTATTTGCCGCCTTTCACAATGTGTATAAATGACCAAAGTCATATCTTTGAAAATAACGGACTATTTTTACTAGACCTACTATTTTCGAATATTGACCTTAATGCTCATATTTGTCCTTAAGGGATAACCTAGTGTAACCCATGAAAAATGAGGCGAGTTTAGTGAATCTTTTTAAAGAAAGTACTCGGTCGAATGTTTCGAAGTTGTTTGGACATAATAAGGGGTACTTTCAACTATATTTTAAGATTTTTATTTTACAAACTTGGGAGGTGCCAAAAAAAAAAAAGTTCCTCAACTGCTGACATGATTCCGGCCGAATGTGTAACTGAAACACAAAAATTTAAAAAGGTTATTAAAGTTGAATATATTCCCTATACAATGACCTACGATTATTGAAAGATATCAAACATTAACAAAATGGCGTAGTTCTGAAAAAAATGTCGATTTTTTAGGTAAAAAATGGTCGTTTTTTAAATGCCAAATTGACAATTTTCAACAAATCAAAAAGATCGTAGGTCATTGTATAGTAAATATATTGAAGAACATTCAGTTTACATTTGAAGTTGATCGGTCAATATATCGTTGAGTTATAATGTCAGTAATTTTGTGAAAAGTCGTTTCGAGAAAAACGCGTTTAAAGTTTCGACTATAGCGACCAATACATGTGAGCGATTGCTCTTTAGATCGCTGCCATTCAAAAACTATTCAAGATACGACCTTACCTTTCACAGGATATTTTTGAAATTATAAACTTTCAAATAAGCAAAAAATAAAAAAATAATTAAATCACTAAACCACTTCATATTTACATATGAATTGAGTTGTTTACCTATTTTGTGATGTTATTTGTCTTTGTTTTTATTTTGTTACTATACTAATGTACTAAATAATGTTGTTGATAAAAGAATCGGCATCGGCATCGGCCAAAATTTTGGTATCGGTCGGACGCTACTATCAACACTATTACCAAACAAATTCTAATAGCAATTACAATACAAATACCAATACCAATAAGAATATTAGTACCAATAAAAGTACCAAGTACCAACTCCAATATCAATATCAATACTGGTAGCAAGATTACCAATATAATTTTAAATACTGCGCCAATACCAGTACCAATATAGTAACACTATAAGTATCACTAATACAATGCGATGAAGTTTACAACAGGGTCATAATATCTAGTCATATACAATATAAAAAAATATCCTCGTATACAGCAAAACAATAACTAAATAACTTATCTACATAGAAATTTTTGGGGCCCCTCTTTTAATATTAAATTACGATTAATAATAATTCATGGACCATGCGACTTCGTACATATATTCATTCCTGTTATAGCTTTCACTTCGATAGAAAAGCAGCTTACTCCCTAGCATGACCATACTAAACCCCATGTTTTGACCCAGCTAGTGTTCAAGACGGCTTCCAGTTTAAAATTATTACATAAGGATTGCCTCGAATTTAAATATTCGCTGACTTCTTCTTCTTCTTGACTGGCGAAGACACCGCTTACGCGGTCATAGCCGAGTCCACAATAGCGCGCCACGCATCTCTCCTTCTGGCGGTTTGGCGGCAATTGGTTAAGCGAAGCCAGGTCCCTCTCCACCTGGTCCTGCCTTCGTAGTGAAGGTCTCCCTCTTCCTCGGCTTCCACCAACGAGTACTGCATCGAACACTTTCAGAGCTGGGGCACTTTCGAGCGTAGCCACTGTCTTTTTATTCGCTGGACTATGTCTATGTCGTCGAATAACACATACAACTCATCATTCCATCTTCTGCAGTATTCCCCGTTGCAAATGTTTAAGGGACGATAAATCTTCCGCCGAACCTTTCTTTCAAAAACTCCTAGTGTTGTCTCATCGGATGTTGACATCGTCCACGCTTCCGTAAAGTAGAACGGGAATGAGGAGAGACTTGTAGAGTTTGGTTTTTGTTCGTCGAGAGAGGCTGAATTTAATGATATAAATAATGAAATATTATGAAACATAGAAACAACGAACTATACTGGTTTTATTGTAAAAGGTTGCCACCTATTTAAAATTTTAAATTCAAATTAATATATATCATTATAAAACTTAAAGTGTTAAATAAGCATTAAATTTTAAATATGTTTAGAAGAGTTTCTACGTGTTCAATACTTTTTTCAAATAAATGGTTATAGAGGATGAGTTTTTAAGAAATAGACAACCAACTATACAGATCATAAAATATATTTGTTAGAAGAATTTTTTGAATTGGTTCCAATTATTTAAAATTCATATTTTATAAAAAAACAAGAAGGAAAGGGCTATGTTCGGATGTAACCGAACATTTTATGCTCTCGCAATGTATTTATGCACAAAGTTTTATTATAAGAAAACACATTTCGAAACGTATATTTGGCACAAATTCCACTAGAATATCAAAAATCATTATATATACTATATGAAAGCTGGAATAATTCCTAGACCGATTTCAACTCTTTTTGCAACCAAACTACATTATATCCAAGACTTTACGCTCACTTATTTTTGCTAAGCTATCTCACATACTAACCGATATATACGGTATTAAGTCCTCCGAAAGTTTGAGAATATGTTTATGAGGAATGTATATGGGAGCCAGAGGAGATATTGGACTGATTTTTCCAATTTTTCCGTACGGAGGCATACTATAATAAGAAACACATATGCTTTGACTTTATTTAGAACATCTGAGAGATTTACCGATATTTTCTTAAAAAAATAGCCTAAACCTTCGGGGTCCTCATGTTCGATATCAGGGGCTTTGAAAATTTATAGTCTGATTTCAGTTATTTTAAGATGGGTGATGTCACACCAGAAATACAATATCCATAGTGCACATATTTTTTGACAGGGTTGCCATATTTTATGTTTTCAGACTTTCTAAACTTTCGAAAGAGGAATTTCAGGAATTTGTTTTTGGGGAGGGTTACCATTATCCTTTTCACATTCTATATAATTTTATAAATTTCGACAGCTAATATTTCGACATGATTATGAAAGTTTATTTCACAATTTTTTAATAAATATTTTTTATAATTTTTTTATAAAAATGTCTTTCATTTCCTAAACACAGTTACAACAATCCCACACACAAGTTATTGTCATTATAAAAATGCAAATATAACCGAAAAATATTAACACAACAAATTATGTCATAAATTTACGAAATTTATGCATTTAATCTCTCTTAAGTAAGGGAGGGGTTGCTGCTCAAGCGGCTCAAGCATATCCAATAAATTTATTGTACTCCACAGTAAAGGCAATGAATTCACAGATATTGCTTAATAAATGCATATATTTTCTACGCATACAATGAACTGATAATGAATGACTAACACCATTGTTGGCAATAAGAATACCCGAGTGACGGAACCCGCAGGATAACAGACAAAGCATACGCCTATATGAGAGAGAAAAAGAGAGGGAGAGATAGAGTGGATGAGGATAGAAGGGAAAATGTGCAATAAATTCCAGGATAACAATTTTATGTTCAATTTTTTCTACGCACACCGCTTCCAATAAATAACTAAAATGTATTAAAATTAACATAAAACTGCAATTCATGCATGGCCAGCTTAGAAAAAGCAAAAAAGGTTGAGAGAGGAAAAAATATAATTTTTTTTAAATAAATAAAATGGCTACTAAAGCTATAATATGCAGCGAGTATGTAAACAAAAATGGTACAAATTACCACTCACATGTACAAGCTCACCCACACACACCTCCACCCACAAAGGACTCTCTCACACAATGTGTAGTAACAGCGACAGTTGCAAGTAACAGCTTTGTCAGTAAACAGCACTATGAGTCGTATATAAAACACACATCCACACTTATACTCACCAACAACAACATCCATATTACTGTCCACTAAACACATTCAAAGCATTATTTGCACGCTTAAGTCATAGTGGCATAGCCATAGCCGTGCTATCCTTGTCGCTTTTATCAATGTTGCTCCTTAAGTGCATCGCATACAATAAATTTCGTCTCGGTGATATGTGTTAAGCACAAAATTGGCAAATTTATGTGGTATGGCAGCACCGTAGCAAGGACACAGTCATTATTTGCCAGCCAGCAAGCTGATAAAAATGCCAAAAGCCAACAAAATATTGTAATATTGTATATGCGTGAAATATATATATTTTAGGCAGCAGTGAGCCAAGGTACAGTTACTTACATAAATACTTGCGGGGATACAGAGATATTTCTAATATTTGTTCTAAAACTGAAGCGCATGAAAACATTGAAGGTTTAGATACTTAATTTGTTGTCTTGAAGTAGGTCCGTAATTGTTTTTTTTTTTTTGGTGGAGCACTTCTGAGGAAAACGGAATCCCCCAATTTAGGTATTTACTAACAAACAAGTAAGGAAGGGCTAAATTCGGGTGTCACCGAACATTTTATACGCTCTCAATTTATTTATTTAATTTTATTAATATTATATAATATACAATTTGACCCACATATTCGGCATATATATGGTAAAAAGTCCATTGAGAGTATTACTTATATGGGAGATAGGGAAGTTATGACCCGATTTTGCTCATTTTCGGCACGGAGACACATTATCCGAAGAAAAATATTCCCTCCGAAAGGGCGATGCGACTCTTTAAATGCAGTATGCTTGCAAAGTTCTGTTCCGATATCTTCACTAGTGCTTACTTTATATATTGTAAAGTAAACGATGCAGATCGTTTTTCACAACATATCATTTGGAAGCCAAACAGATATTATGAACCGAATTTCATTGAAATTGGTCGAGTAGTTTCGGAGATATGGTTTTTGATCCATAAGTGGGCGGAACCGCGCCCATTTAAAATTTTACCACTTTGAGTGCAGCTCTTCTGTACCATCTTTATAATGAAATTTAAGGTTTCTGGTGGTTTTCCTTACTGAATTATAGCATTTTTAGTAGTTTTCAACATAATCTTTGTATGGTGGGCGTGGTTATAATCCGATTTCCTCCATTTTTGGACCGTATAAGGTAGAACCTAAAAGAAACGACTCTAGAAAGTTTTTTTTTGTGGGCATAGCAATGGTCCGATTACGCCCATTTTAACCTTCTTATGGTGCCAAGAAATACGTCTTCCAAGTTTCATCAAGATATGTAAATTTTTACTCAAGTTACAGCTTGCACATACGGACGTACAGACGGACGGACAGACCGGATTTGAACTTTACTCGTCAACCTGATCACTTTGGTGTATATAACCCTATATCTAACTCGTTTAGTTTTGGGTGTTACAAACAACCGTTATGTGAACAAAACTAGAATACTCCTTTAGCAACTTTGTTGCGAGAGTATTGGAATTAAAGGTGGTGAAGAACCGAGCATTTAATTTTGAATTAGAGACCTATAGTTATCATGGCCGAATCTTCCGAAGAGCGAAAGAAGTTGAAAAGGCAAAAGTCGGAGAGTTCAGTATGTTCTACCAATTTTCTAATGATGAACCTAGACATTGTTCATATGACTTCAACCAGCTGAGGCAAACCGCCAACTAACATGTGAAAGAGAGCAATAAGTGCCGTACTTATTTGATAAGGAATATATAACTTCAGATTAGAGAACTCGAGCTTTTACTACAGATCATTTACAAACGAACTCAAAGGTATGAATCCGGTCGCAAAAGTCGGAGAGTTCAGTAAGCGCTATAAATAATCTTACAAAGTGCCTAGAGATAGATCGATTGACCTCAAATGGCACAGTCAGGCCAGGAAAAAGCTGGCGCTCATATTCATATAACTCTTCTTAAAAGACTCCTAAGTTTATTTTCTCAGGAACAAGGGGTCACACTCGCTCTCCCTTGGCATAACACAGTTCAAATAGGAAAAGACAACTCAAAAGAGAAAGTCCTCTTTCTCTAGAAATACTAATAAGTCGACTCTTCTCAAATGGCTTCTAAATTGGATTACTTAAAACATAGTTCACTGAGTTATCCACATTATCCACATCTCATAACAATAACATATTCTCTTAAAATACTGATATCTTCATGAACAGTGGCTTATATTATCTTTCTCTCTCTCTCTCTCTCCATCAGCATAACACATATCAAGCAGGAAAAAATGAAAAGGAAAGTACTATTTAACGAAGTTTTCAGCGATTTATTATTTCATAAAGTCACATCAATCAAGTGACATTGTTGGTTGTTGTATTCACTACAATATTCGTCTTATGTTCGAGGATTTCAAACTAAAGACGTAGATAAGTAAATTCTGACTGGTCATTGAATAAACTAAAATAAATTCCAACCAAAAGTCTTGTACAGAAACTGGAGACAAGTGGATTTGAGGTTTAGATGAAGAGGACTTTGAGCGGGAAAATATTTTATTAAAAATAATACACGAAGTGTGTATGACTCAGTTCCAACATCTGAAGTTGTTATTTCACTTTTACATTCAGTACTTATGTTAAGACTAGCTGTGTCAATTATTTCTTACCGCTGGTGGGGGAAAATAAATGATAGTCTAGCCTTATTGAGAAATTATTTCATTCTAGTTTTATTTTCATTTTGTCACTGCTTAAATACAATTTTTGAATATATCTTAAGAAACTAATTATATGTGTATGTGTGTATGTCTATATGTATATTTTATATGTTGCACGATAAGGGGTTATTTCACATGCACACATGCAATTGCCCAAATGTATTTTTATAACCAATAGGTTATCTTGTATAAATATGTTTGTTTATCAATAGTTGAGTGCATACGTGTTGCATATAGATGCATGCGTGCCTCATATAAATGTATGTGTGCAACATATAATGTGTGCTTGTTGCATATTAATGCATATTATTTATGTATACAAATTTATGTTTTATATATAGCTCCTCGGATTTGCTAAGGCATAAAAGAATGCATGTTCAATGTTATTTGAACAACTTATCTGAGGAGGAATATGGTTACATTTTTTTAATAAAAAGAGCTTACATACTTTCCATTTTTGGCAGATTAGAGGTCTATTATTTTTCTACATTTTTTATGAACTTTTATTGTATAGCCAAAAATACCATAACAATATTCTTCAAATTTCAAGCTGCCTCATAACAGTAAGGAAATGTTTTGAAAGACCTTTTTATATCATAAATACACTCGGAGCTTAAGTGTTATCTACCTAATAAAGCACGTCCCTAAAATTATGCTTCTTTTAAAATATTGAATTTTTGATCGTCGAAGTTTCGATCATGGGACTAAGTAATTGATAATCTCATTTCACTCCTTGAGCTTTCCAATCTTATATGAATTTTTTCAATTTACAACAATCCAACAATAATCAAGAAAGTTACTATTGTCAAAAATCATTGCATATCAACAGGCGCTTACCAATTTAAACTACAACACACCTCATTATCACTGCTACACGTTTGAATAATAAAAACAAAATTATCAAACACAAATAAAAATACTGGTCATCAAGCGATTTAACAATGCAGACGCCACTGCTGAGGCTACTTCATGGCTAAAGCGCACTTTTAGGCGATATATAAACAGCAAAATACAAAAGCATAACAAACTAACTGAAAGTATAGAAGACAAAGTGCCGGGGTAAAGTGAAGGTGAAGGAAAACATTTTTTATGAACATAATAAATACACTCAATCATCATCAATTTTCAAGGGAAGAGCGCGTATAAAAAACAAATCATATCGAAGGAAATAAAATGAAATGAAATGAAATAAAACAAAAAAACTGCCAAAAGTAATGAGAGGAGTAAAAAGAGTGAAATCGATTGCGCGGTAGGATTTCTTTATTTTGATTTAATTTTATTTGGTATATAAGCCGACAGGCAGACAGAACGGTCTACATAACCTACAAAATCAGCGAATATTTGCCTTAAGTACTTCCCTATATGTATTACTGTGTTTATGGGTATGTATATGTATATACTTCAGTCATGTTGTTTTTGGCACAGCTGAAATGATGCTTGAAGCGGGTTATAAAGCAACAAAAATCTTGCACCCACACATCACAACCCACTGCTCATTCCAACAAATGTCTGGCTGCTGTAAAAATACAAACAATATAAAGAAAAACAACAAAAATATAAAAACAACATTAAACTACTATGAACTTGGAAATGAAATAGCAAAAACAACAACAACAGCGCACACCCAAACGTTAAGCAGCATAAATAAAAGCGTAGAAACGTAAGAAAAGTAATAAAATTGAAAGCATGAAGCGATTTTTCTTCACCGAAGCGGCAAAGCAAGCACAACAGCTACAAAAATAACAGTAAATATAACACAAACAAAATAGCAGACAAACAAATCAAATAGCCGAGCGTTGGCGGGTAGCAAAAGCGTTGAAACTAAATTATGCTCATATAAAGTAGCGTAAAATACATATATATAAATATAAATATATATATACAGACGTACAATCACATAAATATACATACATAAACACACCAGTGACCATGACAGTGTTGCTTTCAATTCCCTCTTCACTCTGCCACCCACTACAGACTCAAGCTATTTTTTGCTGTTGTTCTTACTGTTGTTGCTGTTTTTGTTATTGTGATGCTGTTATATATTATAATTTTTCCGTTTATTTTTGTCCATTTATTTGATGTTTGCTTCATTGTTGTTGTATACATTGAATAAATGTGCCGGGTGATTTCTTTTGGCAAATGTCATATAGAATACAACAAAAAGTTAACGAAGTACATAAAATATACTTCAGATAGCTGATAAATGCAACAGCAAGACAGAAAAACAAAAACAATAATAACCAAGTCTACCTTATAAAAAGATTTATTAGATAAATGTAGTATATAGAGAGCACAAAAAATTTACTAAAAATGCTAGAGCAAACTAATACTGGTCGTTCAGGAACTAATTTGTAACTAGTCGCAAATAAAATAGCCTGTAATTAGTATAATCGGACGCGCTTCTGTATTAATAAAGTGGAATCAATTATTATATACCTCTTGGATGCCAAAATACACCACTTATCTAAAATGATTCGAAAGATTCTACAGGTTTCTAGGTTTTAGAGTAAGTATCGAGGGGTGTCCCCATTATTCGCATTCTCAAAGAGATTGACAGGAAATATGACAAAAAATCCATTAGCTTTACGTTATTAGTGTACAATTATCGAATGGGTTATATTTATCGTCAAAAAGTACTGTCTCCAAAATTGGTTTCTATGATCCATAACTTGGGTGTCGTGGATATTACAAGTAATATGCGTGTTTACAGTCTGCTTTATTCGATAATAGTTTGCTAAACACTTAAAGCTTCCCACCATGCCATTAATTGTGCAAAGATCCACGCTTTCAATCGAAAACAAGCTGTTTATATATAATCAAGTACTAAAGCCAATTTGGGTCTATGGGGTTGCTCAAGTCAATGCTGTATTGCCTGCCATTCAGCGCTTCCAAAATATGGTACTAAGAAGTACATATATTTAATGCTCCTTGGTATGTTAGATCTGCTGACCTTCACCGTGATCTTGGCGTGGATTCGGTAGTAAACGAAATAACCAAACTTGCAAAGACTCACGAAATGAGGCTTATACAGCATGTAAATGAAGAGGCATCCAGACTCATCGGTACTGCTGAACGAGAAACCCGACTGAAACGTAAGAGGCCTTTAGACTTGGCAAAGTGGTGGCTGTTTTAAAGGGGAGCAATAAATTGGCATTTTCCATAGCTCTGATTAAGTGAAAGGATTTTAGTAAATGACTAACACATACTCGTATAAAGAAATATTTGAAATTTTAGTGAAATGCAAAGCAAGTTGATATCTCTTTCTTAGATCATATTTTCTACACTCTTCAACCATGCTTACTTAGATTCCATCTATAAAGTAAACCAACGTTCGTGGTCGCAAAGAAGACTGTGAAATAGAGCTCTTGGTATTCGACTAATCGAATTATCCGGATAGGGCATTATTCGAATAATAATATTCGGTTTGCAATATCCGTGTAGTGGTAAGTTGTCAACTATTCGATTAACCTCTCATTTCTGACTATCCGGTTAACCGTTCGTGGTCAACTATTCAAATAGTACAAGTTTATTAAATTTTTATTTGTATTGAAAAAAAGTAAAACTCACGAAAAATGCGCACAATTGATATTTTCACAAACTAAAAGAAACAAAAATCAAAGGCTACTTGGTCGCAATGTTGCGACTATTCGAATAGAAATATTCGGTTAATATTCATAAGAACGGTTACAAACAGGATATTCGACTTATCGGTTTTCAGGTCATTAGAATAATTTTAAGAGTTCTACTGTGGCATATAGATCAATGTGAAACTGACTTCGCCAAGCTTCATCCTTATCAAAATAGTTCAAGCTAACAAACGGTTACTGATAGCAATTTGTCCACGAAATTTTTTAATATATATATATATATATATATATATATATATATATATATATATATATATATATATATATATATAAGTATCTTTTTGACATTTTCGCTACAAAGCTTCTGAAGTTCTACAGTTAAATAAGCTTTAAGGATTGGTATTTAATTACTTATAATAGATATACGACTTGAAACATAAAAATATTCAAGTAAAAGCTCAAAAAAATTAAACCTGAAAGCTCTCAAGTGAAGTTGTAAAAAGATTTTATAAAAAATCCATTTTTTAAGGTTGTTACGAGGGCTGCTATATATATTTCTGGCATTTCCATTGGAAAGTTTGACATTTTTTAGCATAACATCACTCGTTGTGAATGAACGTTTTGTCATTTAATCGTGAATTGTTTTATTTACAGGGAATTAAAAAATTCATCTCGGCCAAAAAATGGAATTAACTCGTGAACATTTTCGTGCGATCATTTTTCACAACTTTCGACGTGAATTATCGCGACAATAGTACATCGATGAACTAAAATCTTTGTATGGCTATGAAGCACCATCCTATAGCACTGTGAAAAACTGGTACAACGAATTCAATCGTGGCCGACGCTCGCTCAAAGACGAATTCCGTGAAGGTCGTCCAAAAACAGCCGTTGTGCCAGAAAAAGCTCAAAAAAAGTGCTTCGGAAATTGGTTTGAGCGCATGCAAAAGTGAATAAATCTTGATGGAGAATATTTTGAAAAACAATAAAACCATTTTCGTTGATATCTATATATTCCTATTTTCTTTATTATGTCAGAAATATATATAGCAGCCCTCCTGATAAATATATATGGTATCTTTGATATCGATTATCCTTTATGTCTCTAATATCACTAGTCAACCAAAAGCTAATAAATGCATTACATTTACTAACGAATTGCCGTAAAGCTCTGTCAGTTTTCAGTAGTATACTTTATTTAGGCTCAATTTACCGTACTGAAATGGAAATCGAATTCAAATTCCATGATTTGTCTCTGGTTCCAACAATGTTATGGATTCCACATCAAAGATGATCCTGACTTGAAATATGTAGAATATGCAATCACTCTGCTTTTATTTGTGAATTTTGTATGAAACTGTTTTATTAAACCGTTTATAATGATTATTTCCAAATTAGTAAAAGGTTTTTAATATCACTTTAAGCTTATTTTGTTTTTCTCATCGGCCTTACTTTCCAAAAGCTTTCCTTCAAAGTGTAAGAACATGGTCGAATGAAATGAAAGCTTTACTCAACGTCATGAAAAGTTAAGGCTTTTTGTATGGTATTCTTGAAATTTTGATACTTTATAATCTAATTTAGAGTACAGAACAATGAAGTTTCCAAATTTTGTAGCACAATTTAAGGCTTTTAATCATGTTTAATCACAAATCAGTATCTTTTAGTTACAACATTAATTATAAACTTATCAATTATAATTAAAAGCACTTCATTCGCATATATTTTAAGTTTTTTATTGATTCTTTACTTCATTTTCTAGGTAAGTGTCACAACCAAATTTTGAAGTAAATACTCATATCTAACCCATGTAAGAAGCCTAGCTTGAAAGAATAACTGGCATGAAACGGAAATAAGTCAACGCATACGGATGCTGAACACGCCAGACGGAAAACGGAAGTGTTCGTAACGAAGAAGCGGAAAGTAGCAAGTGACTGAGATAGCGGTAGGTTACGAAGTAGATGAGAAATCAAGAATATATATATATATATATATGTTAACAAAGTGTGTGTATTATGCCAACAAATGAGCGCCGACCGTGAGTGTAAAAGCCTCAGTGCAAAAATTATATAACTTAGCATACTTATAGGCGTTTGCACGACAATAAAATGCCATGGCACAGGCTTACAAGAGAATTTTGTTGCAAAAATAAAAACGAAAAACCAAAAAACCATTGAATGTTTATCACATGACGTTCGTGCGTCTACTTAAGAGTCTCGTTGCATGCATACACACATACAAAGAAGTGTGTGTGTCTGCAGACCGCCGTTAGCCAACATTGTTGCTGTTACCCTCATTTATTTGCCTGTATATTTACAAAACTGTCGGCGCTTCAGTATTTTTATTACTTTTCTCCACCTCCTTCTTCTGTTGGCACTTGAAAATTAAAGACACACACACATATACACAGGCGCATATACGCTCATATAACACATGCGCTTATACTTTTGGCGTACATGTCCTGCTCAAGGAGCACATTTTTGTCAGACGTGCTTAGGCCTCAAAATAGCAAATGCCGTTACCTTTGTATGTGTGTGTGTTGGAGAGGCACATAAAAATTCACCATACCAACACATTTGTACAAATATGTACATATGATATTTCTTATCAAGGCATTTGATGATTACTTGGGAACGTAGATATGTATACATACACACACCCCTCCATATCTGCACTCTTAGTTGTTATGAGTATTTGTTTAGCGCGTGGCAATATTAGCACTTAATAGAACGCATTTACGTGCGTCTGCTGTGCGCACGTAACGGTATTTTGCAACTTATCGCCTTTGGCCTTGAATATGAGTACTTCTCGTGTGTTTCTCGTTTGAATTATATTAATATTACTTTTTGTTTCAAAATATTATTAATATGAATGTGTTGACATCGAAATATGTGGCATACTTTTAGGCAGACTTAATATAGTTAATGGTCAATTGAATACAAATTTTCAATAAATTCAATTAATTTAAAATTAAAATTAAACAAGTAAGGAAGGGCTAAGTTCGGGTCTAACTGAACATTTTATACTCTCGCAATTTATTTATTTAACTTTATTAATATTATATAATACACAATTTGACACACATATTCGTCATATATATTGTATAAAGTCCATTGACAGTTGGAAACCCTAATATTAGGTTAGAAGTACCGAGGTCATGTTCGGTATATGGGGCCTTGACAACCTATGTTCCGATTTAGGTGATTTTTAGAATGGGGCTGCCACACTATAAATACAGTATTTGTGCCAAGTTTTGCACCGATATCTTCACTAGTGCTTATATATATATATTGTAATGTAAATGTTTCAGATCGTCTTCAAAGTTCTGGTATATAGGAAGTAGGCGTGGTTGCGAAGCGATTTGGCCTATTTTCACAACATATCATTGGGATGTAAGGAAACTATTACAAACCAAGTTTCATTGAAATCGGTCGAGTAGTTCCTGAGATATGGTTTTTGAGTGCAGCTTCCATCTGCCATTTCTTATGTGAAATTTAGTGTTTCTGGCGTTTTTCGTTATTGAGTTAACCCACTTTTAGTAGTTTTCAACATAACCTTTGTATAGGAGGTGGGTGTGGTTATGATCCGATTTCTTTCATTTTTGGACTGTATTAGGAAGTGGCTAAAAAAACGACTGCAGAAAGTTTGGTTTATATAGCTCTATTGGTTTTTGAGATATGTACAAAAAACCTATTTGGGGGCGGGGCCACGCCCACCTCTCCAAAAAAATTACATCCAAATATGCCCCTTCATAGTGCGATCCTTCATACCAAATTTTATTTCCATAGCTTTATTTATGGCTTAGTTATGGCACTTTATGTGTTTTCGGTTTTCGCCATTTTGTGGGCGTGGCAGTGGTCCGATTTTGCTCATTTTCGAAAGCAACCTTCCTACGGTGCCAAAGAAATAAGTGTGCCAAGTTTCATCAAGATATAATTTTATAATTTTTACTCAAGTTACAGCTTGCACAGACGGACGGCCAGACATTCGGATTTGAACTCCACTCTTCACCCTGATCACTTTGGTATATATAACCCTATATCTAACTCGTTTAGTTTTAGGCGTTACAAACAACCGTTATGTGAACAAAACTATAATACTCTCTTTAGCAACATTTGTTGCGAGAGTATAAAAAAGTCGATACTGGAAATCAGCTGAACTTTGCTGAATTAAACTGAATTACTTCACATGACGCAAATAATTGAGAAACTAAACGAAAATTCGAATATAATATACAAAAATGTAAAAATTAGCTACTAAAGTTAAGCTGAATTGAGCTGAATTGCGCTGAATTGTTCTATGACCAACTAAAGGAAGAACGAAATTCAGCTTAGGTAGGTAGGTAGGTAGGAGTGCAGCCATATAATTATATGGCCCAATTAGCACTAGATGTGCCATTTTGATACACTATTCGCAGACCTTATAATTTACTGTTATCCCGTTTCATCTTTCTGTTCAAACCACTTTGTGTTTTCGATGAAGCTACTTATGTCCGATATGCTTTTAGTGGACATCCATTCAAGGCTTGATGTCTGATGGCTTCCACGTGTCCTGTGTCGAATCTGCGTTAGGGCTGGACATTCACAGAGAAAGTGGAATATTGTTTCCTTATTCCCCTCGAGTTCACAGCCTCGACAAATGTTATTATAGGGCCAATGACCCGTTAGAGTAGCTGTAAGTCTGAAAATACTTTTCCTTATACACTTCATTATACACGAAGAATTTATATATTTAATATTAAAACCGAGCTGAATTGCAAAAATAAACAGTTTGTTGACAATATTATATTTTCAACTAGTAGACGATTTTTTTTTTGTTTTTACAACTGTACCTAGTATACAATGAATAATAAGTTAAAAAAAATAATAACTAAAAGCTAAATGTTAGATAAATTCATTTGCTGCTACAGTTGCCTTGCTAAGTCTGAAGGGCTCTTACATTTCAGTCGGTTTTCTCGTTCAACAGTTCCGATGAGTCTGGTCACCTCTTCATTTACATGCTGTCTAAGCCTCATTTCGTGAGGCTTTGCAAGTTTGGTTGTTTCATTTACTACCGAATCCACACTAAGATCACAGTGAAGGTCAACAGAACTAACATACCAAGGAGCATTAACTATACTTCTTAGTACCTTACTTTGGAATCGCTGAATGCAGGCAATACAGCTTTGACTTGAGCAACCCCATAGTTGAGTTCCCTAGGCCCAAATTGGCTTTAGCACTTGATTATATATATTATATATAAACAGCTTGTTTTCGATTGAAAGCGTAGATCTCCTACCGAGTAGATGGTAAAACTTAGCAAATTTTAAATCAAGCTCACCCCTTTTTTATTGACTCAATAAGATTTCATTAATTAATTTTAAAACCTACGCCGATTAATAATAGTAATAATAAACCCAAACGATTACCCTCCTCCCGCCCAACCGACGCGTGGGGCGCAGTCCGCATACGAGCGGATTTTGCCGAGTCTAGAAAGGCAAGAGATTTTTAAGCGTCCGGTTCTCAAATTGCTCAACTACAGAAAGAAACATTTCAACAGCTGAGATTTAAAAATTTATAAAAACAAAAAGTTAAAAATTTCTGAATATTACTTATAAGGAGAAGACAAAATAGTTTTTTTGATGCTAAATATTGAGTCAGATGGATCCAATGTGCTGGAATGATAATTAAAATCCTGACATATTCGGCGGAATGGTTCGTTTAACTCAAAATCTGTTCTAGAAGATTTTAGAAATAATGGTCTGATCTGCCTGGATGAACGCAATGGGACTTTAAACTTAATATCAGACAAAAGGAATGAACTACAAACTAAACCATTCAGAAGTTTTACTAGGAATATTATACCTAGCATTTCTCTGCGACTAGTTAGTGTGGGAAGATTTATAAGTTTTAAACGACTAGTATACGGGGGAAGATTCAATCTTGAATCCCAATAGTAAATGGCCTAAAGCAAAAAGTAAAAATTGTTTTTGAACGGACTCAAGCTTATCAGAATGGGATTGATAGCTAGGATTCCATACCACAGAACCATACTCTAATATAGGCCTTACCAATGTTGTAAAAAGAATTTTAGTAATATACGGATCACTAAATTCTTTAGACCAACGTTTAACAAAGCTAAGAGCACCTTTAGCTTTTAAGACAATTGAATTTAAATGAGAATTAAAATTTAGTTTAGGGTCCATAGTAACTCCTAAATCAACAAAGCTAAAAACTTGCTCTAAACTGAAGTTATTTATTACATAGGGAGAAAGATCAACAGTTCCACGGGAAAAGCACATCGTTTTACATTTTTTAAGATTCAGTGGCATATCATTTTTTGACACCAAGTAACTAAATTATTTAAATCCGATTGCAACTCAGTCCTTTCGTTACGATAAGTATATGATTTAAAAAGTTTTACATCATCCACATATAATAAAATTTCTGAAAACTTAATTACAGAAGGTATATCATTGATGAACAACAAGAACAGAATCGGGCCGAGATGACTACCCTGTGGAACCCCTGAAGTGACACTAATTGAATCGGATAATGTATTATTAAATAAAGCTTGTTGTTTTCTGTTAGTAAGATATGAGGATACCCATTCAAGAAGTCTTGGTTGAAAACCAAGAAGATCCAGTTTTTGCAAAAGAATTGAGTGGTTTACTCTATCGAATGCTTTACTAAAGTCTGTATATACAACATCAGTATTCTTATTATCCCTAAAACCTATTGACACATGGTTTACAAATTCAAGCAAGTTTGTCACTAAAGATTTCCTTTTACAAAATCCATGTTGAGAAAATGAAATTAAAGGAGAGATTAAGAAAGCTATTTGGTCAGTGACAATAGCTTCAAAAAGTTTGGGTATAGCTGACATTTTAGCTATCCCCCTATAGTTCTCAACAGATGATCTAACTCCACTTTTATGCAAAGGTAATATAAAAGAGTTTTTCCACATTGACGGAAAAATACCTTGTTTAAGAGATAGGTTAAAAAGCTTAGTTAAGGGCAGATAGATATATTTTGCACAATTTTTAAGAAAGCTTGAGGGAATCATATCAGGGCCATATTTAAACGAATTTTTTAACGTAACTAAATAATTGAAGAACATTGTCAGAAATAATTGGTGTATTAATTGCAGTACTCGGACATAACACTTGATATGGCACATTCATAGGGTAGTTTGAGCAATAATTGGATTTGAAGAATTCTGCAAAAATATTTGAAATAATATAATTGTCACTTGACATTGTTGATTTATATTTCATCGCGGACGGAAAATTGGAAATCCTGCGTTTGGAGTTAACGAAACCACAAAACAATTTCGGATTACGAATAATATTATTTTTTATTTTGATTATGTAGTTTTTATAACATTTTTTGTTAAGTTCCTCAAACTGTCGACGCAATTTAGAATATTTTAAATAGTCAACAAGAGCTCCAGTTTTTTTATAAAGTTTAAAAGCACGAGCTTTTTTATTTTTTAATTTACATAGCTCATTCGAATACCAGAAATTTGAACTTTTTGAAGTTATACTTCTTATACGAGTTGGGAACAGTTGCGATAATTGTTGCGCAACAGCAACATTATGCATAAACATTCATATGTACATGTTTATATGTCATTGAACAAACACACAAACTTTTTATATATGCGTGCACGTAGGTTTGTCAACCACCAAAAATCAAAAGCAATGTTCTACAAAAACAACAAGCGCCAAAAATTTATGTCGATATGTTTGCATGCTCATACATATTTACGATAAGCCGATTTTCTACCAACAACGCAATGTAGCGTCGCGCAGGCGGCCATCAATTTTTCTCGAATTTTACAGAGTCGTTTCAAGTGATCCCTCCGTAATTATAAATGCGCAAAATATGTATTGGATAGTATTGACTTACTATTAGCAAATATAAATAATTAAATGTATTTAAATATTCTACTAATATATGATGTCAAATATTAATGTACTACAATTGATTTTAGTAAGAATCAAGACATAAAAGTTGGGGATATGGACCTCTTTGCCTGCATTATCCCAGTGAACAAACAGAAAACATTTTATCATGGCATTGGAAGCAATGACAGGTCATGTCGCGCTTTGCGAGATGAAATGATAAAATTACGTCGAAATCCAATTGTCACCTTAGAAAAAAAATTATTCGAGTTTCTTAGCACAAGAAAATGTTTATCAATAATATCATTCAATTGTCAAAGTCTTCGTGCTCATGTTGATGATTTCTCAGATAGAGTGTTTAAACAGTCAAACATCTTGATGTTATCAAAACATTTATGAACGACAACGAGCCTCCTGTATCCCTACCAAATTTTGTTTTCGTTGTAAGATTTCAACGAAATGAAACAAGAAATTCAGGTGTTGCTATTTATCACAATGAACAAGACAAATGTCATATTCTCCTTCCTCATTTAGATATAAAGGCTCCGTACGCGAGTGATGCTTATGTGACGATATCAACATCAACAAGAATTGGCGATTTGTGTGCGGTATAATGCAAAATGAACCCTAGCGATAATCAAAATAATACAAAATTGAATTTAATTGCCATTTATATATCACCAAATTCATCGATGAGAGATATAAAATTGTTCATCGGTAAAGCTTTATTACCGTTGTAAACTGCAGGTTCGCAAGCTTTTGCAGATATTATCGGACAACCAGTAGAGTATAGCGAACAACCGGTACTCCTTGCGGGAGATTTTAATATAAATTTCTCATTGCCAGAAGCTGAACCATTACTGGCATTCCTCAGAGAGAAATTTTCATTAGAAATGATCAATGGAAGAAGTGATCCTACGTTAAAAGGAGGTACGACTATTGATACGGTATTCGTGAGAAATATAGATAAAATAGATGTAAGACATTTCATATCGTATTTTAGTTATCATAATCCAATTGTAAATATTATAGATATCAATCCGTCAGAACCCAGAAATGATAATTGATGTGGACTTTGGTTTATAAAATGTGCATAATAAATTTATAAAATGTAAATTTAAGAAAGTGTCTCTCGCTAGTTTTCTTTCATACAAAATGATATGCATTTCTTGCAATATCACTAAGAAGTATAATAACGCACTCTTTTTCTTTTGGTAATAAAACATTTCGGAACATATCTTTCAAAATATTAAAAATTGTTTCAATAAAATGTGATACATTTAATTCAATATTACCACTGTAATCAGGCCAAGTCAATTTAGAAAGTTCACAATTAATCTTTTTGAAGTTAGCTTTCGCAAAGTTGAACCCAGAACAAAGATCCTGTTTGTTGTATACAAGTAATTCGTCTATGATTTCGATATTAATTTCCAAGGCAGGGTGATAAGAGTCCTCTGACAAAACTAAAGGATCAGATCGGACCACAGAAACTGTTGAAGTATTATCAACATAGACCAAATCTAAGAATTTACCAAACTTGTTCGGAATTAAGTTAATTTGGTTAAGACCCATCCCAGACATTTCTTTCAAAAACTCATTAAAGCTTAAACGAGTGCAAAAAGGGGTAATGCAATCGTCAACAGATTTCCAAGATACACACGGTAAATTGAAATCGCCTAGAACAATTATGTAATCAGTATTCTTAGCAATTGAAAAAACATTATTTATTAAAGAAACATGCTGCGTATATACAGATAAGTCCGATTGAGGCGGAATATAAGATAAAGTTAGATAAATAGAACATTTATTAATACAAATTCGTATTCACTTAAATTCAATAAAGTCCGCATGAGGAACTTCTACTTCTTCAGATGGAATTGAAGAATGCACAGCAAATAGTACATTCCCCCCCCCCCCCTCTCTCTGTTCAGTCGATCGCATCTAAAGATTTGATTACATAAGGAATAACCTTCTTTTGCTACTAATTTATGTATAACTTACGGAACTTACGGTATGAGTTAATTTACCATATTATATTATAAATAAGCTGAATTAAATACTCTTAATAACAAAATTAACTCTTTTTAGCTGAATAAACTAAAAAAGTGTTTTGTAGTAAACTTAAAAAGAAGAAATTATTTAAACAAAATTGCTTACTGATCTCGGTCTGAATTCTTCTTCTTGACTGACGTAGACAGCGCTTACGCGGTTATAGCGTATATTATTACAAATTAATAATGTTATAAAATATATAATAGTGAAAATAAATTGCTGAATGGAGCTGAATTGAGCAAAATCTAAAGATTGTCTGATCCGACATAAATAAAATCATCCTTGTCATATGATATGGTCATTTTAAATGTGCTGAATTGTCCTGAATGAGCATTTATTTACACTACAAATCTAAGTTCAACGAATTCCTTTGCTTCTAAACATTGCAATTTTATTACTTATTATTATTATTTCTTTAAGAGTCATATTGCTCAAAATTAAAATGTTAACTTTATTCCTCAGAAAACAGCTTTCTCATTTCAGCTTCAACATTTTACTTAAAAAAAAATAAAAAACGTTTTATTGCTTCATTTTACTTTATTTATTAATAATCATCTCTGAATGTGATTGCAATGGACAATAACAGTGTATTCAGCTCAATTCATCATAAGCAGAATATATTCCTTTACTCATGAAAATTATATTCACCTATTTTATTTCTTAAATAAAGATTATATGGCTAATTCAGCACTATTTTTATGAAGTTTTGTGCTATCTTTAATTGAATGATGTTTTTTATTTTAACTTTGAAAGTAATTCAGCGCCTTTATTAGTTATTCAGCGCAATTCAGCAAACATTGTATCACTTTTACAGGTATCTTTTACACTTTGAAGGTGTTTTCCTGCACCCTATCCCTGAAATTAGTTTCGTTTATGAATAAATTTCATTATAATTTAATTATTTATTATTTCATAATTTCTGAAAAAGATTGTATGGGCAATTCAGCAACATTATATGGTATTGTGTGCCATTTCTTATAAATTTTATACTTAAATATGTTTTTTCCTTAACTATTGCATTTAAAAGCTATTCAGCGCTTTTATTAGTTATTCAGCGCAATTCAGCAAAGATTGTATTACTTATTTTATATCACATATACGCTAATAAGCTATTTTCCCTATTCTTATTACCGAAATTGCTTTCATTTATGCACAAAAGTTCATTACATCTTCTTTTGTTGTATTTTTTGGCGCCTAAATATATGCTAAATATATTTTCCTGCACATATTATCAAATATCTACACGTGTATTTCAATCGATTAATCGCTTAATTTTCTATCCAATTTAATTTTGTCTTTCGCAATGATTACATTTGCCTAAAGTAAATCGAAAATCAAACACACTCTCACACTGTTGGCACACACAAAAGCGCTTAGAGCTTACTCATCTCATTTGCGTGATAAGCAATCTCTAAAGAGCATTTAATCCCCAGCATTTAAGTACCGCAATGAAGCTGGTGCTGCTTGTGCGTAGAATGTAGAAACGTAGAAAATGTAAATGTTCATTTGCAAAACAGGAAGAAAAGAATGCATACACAAAATAAAATTTAAACTAAGATTGCTTCATCAAGGTGTTATAAATATACGTGAAACATGAAACTCTTAGCAGCTATCAACAGCAGCGATCCGGTGAGTAGTATATATTTATATATGTTTTTTGCTCACGTAAAAGCCATTTTGCATTGTAAAAGCGTTGTGTCAACAACACGTAGCCGCTATATATTGCGGACAACGCTGTTTGGCTGCTTTTGGGAGAGGGACAAAGAAAACAAGAATGTAAATTTCATTTCGCCCATTCAGCGATAATTCTCCGCTTTTTCGCGGTGAACGCGTTCAGTGTGCGCTGCAAAACCAATACACGCCATATAAACAAATAGTATAAAGCGTTAAAGCTTCCACGCGCCTGAAAGTATGCTACACCCGATGGCCAATAGCCAGCTAGTCAACTAGGCAGGCAGTCACTCAGGCAGGCTCTGTTAAAATGCCATTCAATTTCAGTTTCAATCATTGTTTAAGTTTATCTTACGCCATCTTTATCGGTTGGCGCAAATACACCAACACACACACATACATATTTATTGAAAGACACACACACACCCACCAACAATGTTTGGCTACTCAATACGCTTTGTGTTGCGTGTATATGTATGACCTCACTATGCTCCTCGTGGGTATTATATACCATGTCAGTTGTCAATGATTATACGCTGCTTGCGGTAGCACTCGTTTCGATAGCATATTTTTAGGCGCTCAATAAGGTTATTCAGTTTTTTTGCCGAATTTTCTCCATTTTTGTGGCTATATTCCTCGCTCGGTGTTATTGCAGCAGCTCAACTGATTTGCATTTGAAGTAGTTTGGCAAATGCGCCGCGCCTTTCGTGTCATTCTACCCTCCTCAGCCGCTCGATGGCTTCGTGCTTTTAATCTATTTCTGTTTATTTTCACTTGCGCTATTTACATATTTTCTCACCGACACAGCGCGGGTACATTTCTAAGCCGCATTGTGCTACTGCTGCTTTACACCTTCTTTGCTGTGACTTTTTCTTTTGTTTATTTTTGTTTTTGCTTTTTTAGCTTCTTTCTTTTTTCCTCTCCTTTGGTATAAACTTCTTGAACTCGGTCAGCTTCTTATTTTTCTGGCGCTAAAGTATATACTAAGTTCTTTAGCCGAAAATGTTTGGTTTCATAGTGGATATATATATTTATATTTATACCTATATTCGTTGAGTCTTCCATTCATTCCTTGCTTATAAAGACGTAAAATTGAATTGGTAATTTCTCTGTGTCTGTGTGTGTGTGCGTGAGTTGATATCTAAGTGTTGGTGATAAAAATTAAAATAAATTGAATTGCACCAAAACAAAACATGCAAGCAACGAAATTTTTGAGGAGAAGACAGGAGCAGTGAAGTTCACATATAAAAAATAGTATAATTGAGGAATCTGAAAAGTATTTTGAATAAGCCGGGAAAGTATGAAAGGCATATAATAACAAAATGCGGAAAAAAATTGAGAAGCTATAAATTAGAATATTAAAATAGCACACATTATTCTTAAATAAGGTAGAGGCAAGATGTGAATTTCAAGCCTAGTTATACTCCACCACAAATGATGGGTCCAACCAGGCTCAAGGTGACTCCAAAGTTGTGTTGGATTCCTTAAGTAATCTTGTTTCATGACAAAAATACATTCAGGGACTGCATTTTGGCTGTAAGACGACATTAATTTGGGAATTTAAGTTTTATCCTCCACAAGATCTAGAGCCCACAACCTACACAGTGGTAGTCACGTGCTTAATGCCAATTATACTCGTAGCACCTCGAAGTACTGTATTATCTATTCGTTGGAGTTCTAACCATATTTGGTCTGTAGTACAAAAAAAAAAAAGATTTCCTCACAAGCCTCATAATCGATTATTGCACAATCTATCAGTTCAAAATATATATAATAATAAATTATAAATAATAAATCAATAGAAAATATAGTCCAGAAATCGTCAAAAAGGTCTTCTCAAATTAACCAGCATTAACAGCAATAACAAAGTCAGCCTGGAAATTCAACGCAGAATCACTCTTGCCAACAGGTGCTACTATGGACTAAGTAGGCAATTGAAAAGTAAAGTCCTCTCTCGACGAACAAAAACCAAACTCTACAAGTCTCTCATCATTCCCGTCCTACTTTACGGTGCAGAAGCGTGGACGATGTCAACATCCGATGAGAAGGCACTAGGAGTTTTCGAGAGAAAGGTTTTGCGGAAGATTTATGGTCTCTTAAGAATTGGCAACGGCGAATACCGCAGACGATGGAACGATGAGCTGTATGTGTTATTCGACGACATAGACATAGTCCAGCGAATAAAAAAACAGCGGCTACGCTGGCTAGGTCATGTTGTTCGAATGGATGAAAGTGCTCCAGCTCTGAAAGTGTTCGATGCAGTACCCGCTGGTGGAAGCCGAGAAAGAGGGAGACCTCCACTCCGATGGAAGGACCAGGTGGAGAGGGACCTGGCTTCGCTTGGTATAACCAATTGGCGCCAAACTGCCAGAAGGAGGGATACGTGGCGCGCTGTTTTAGACTCGGCTATAACCGCGTAAGCGGTGTCTACGCCAGTCAAGAAGAAGAACAAATTATAGCCATAGAAAATGCCAAAGATCTCTAGGTAATTTCTGTTGGGATGCTTTCGTAGAAACCACACTTGCAGTCACTCTGCTGAAGGCGATTGAACTCCTCGAATCAGCAAGAGTACATGCCTGCAATACATTGACGATCTATAGCACTATACCAATCAGACTTTGGACGCGACTAACCTCATGCAAGCACTGTACGTTATTCACAGAGGAACTATTGACACATTCATTAACTCCCTCGCCGTTAATAGCGTCCTTGGAGAGAAATCTCTAATGTAGCAGGTTAAACTGATCCAGACTAGATCACGTCATCTCCGATACAAGTCCTAGAAGTAAAGAACTAATACACTAATAGCGTTGTCCTTTCTCGATGAAAATATTCCCTCTTTCTATTTCAACATTATACACCTGCTGCATTACCACTTTGAAAGAATAGACAACGCTATAACAACCTCTTTCTTCTTCTTGACTGGCGTAGACACCGCTTACGCGGTTATAGCCGAGTCCAAAAGTCTTCTGGCAGTTTGGCGCCAATTGGTTATTCCAAGCGAAGCCAGGTCCCTCTCCACCTAGTCCTTCCATCGGAGTGGAGGTCTCCCTCTTTTTCCACCAGCGGGTACTGCATCGAATACTTTCAGAGCTGGAGTACTTTCATCCATTCGAACAACATGACCTAGCCAGCGTAGCCGCTGTTTGTTTATTCGCTGGACTATGTCTATGTCGTCGAATAACACATACAGCTCATCGTTCCATCGTCTGCGGTATTCGCCGTTGCCAATTCTTAAGAGACCATAAATCTTCCGCAAAACCTTTCTCTCGAAAACTCCTAGTGCCTTCTCATCGGATGTTGACATCGTCCACGCTTCTGCACCGTGAAGTAGGACGGGAATGATGAGAGACTTGTAGAGTTTGGTTTTGGTTCGTCGAGAGAGGACTTTACTTTTCAATTGTCTACTTAGTCCATAGTAGCACCTGTTGGCAAGAGTGATTCTGCGTTGGATTTCCAGGGTGACATTGTTGGTGTTGTTGATACTGGTTCCCAGTTATACGAAATTATCTACAACTTCAAAGTTATGACTGTCAACAGTGACGTGGGAGCCAAGACGCGAATGCGCTGACTGTTTGTCCTCGTTAACCACCAGACCCATACGCTTCGCTTCCTTATCCAGTCTGGAAAAAGCAGAACTAACGGCGCGGGTGTTGTTTCCAATGATATCGATATCATCGGCGGACGCCAGTAGCTGTACACTCTTATAGAAGATTGTACCTTCTCTATTTAGCTCTGCAGCTAGTATTATTTTCTCCAGCATCAGGTTAAAGAAATCACACGAGAGTGAGTCACCTTGTTTGAAACCTCGTCTGGTATCGAACGGCTCAGAGAGGTCCTTCCCGATCCTGACGGAGCTTTTGGTGTTGCTCAACGTCAGCTTACACTGCCGTATTAGTTTTGCGAGGATACCAAATTCAGACATCGAGGCATAAAGGCAGCTCCTTTTCGTGCTGTCGAAAGCAGCTTTAAAGTCGACAAAGAGATGGTGTGTGTCGATCCTATTTTCACGGGTCTTCTCCAAAATTTGGCGCATGGTGAATATCTGGTCTGTTGTTGATTTTCCAGGTCTAAAGCCACACTGATAAGGTCCAATCAGTTTGTTAACGGTGGGCTTTAGTCTTTCACACAATACGCTCGACAGAACCTTATACGCGTGTTGAGGAGGCTTATCCCACGGTAATTGGCGCAAATTGTGGAGTCTCCCTTTTTGTGTATTGGGCAAAGTACACTGAGATTCCAATCGTCAGGCATGCTTTCTTCCGACCATATTCAGCAAAGAAGCTGATGCAAGCACCTTATCAGCTCTTCGCCGCCGTATTTGAATAGCTCTGCCGGTAATCCATCGGCCCCCGCCGCCTTATTTTTCTTCAAGCGGGTAATTGCTATTCGAATTGCTTCACGGTCGCGCAATGGAATGTCTGCTCCATCGTCGTCGATTGGGAAATCGGGTTCGCGATCTCCTGTTGTTGTACTTTCACTGCCATTCAGCAGGCTGGAGAAGTGTTCCCTCCACAAACTCAGTATACTCTGGTCATCAATAACTAGATCACCTCTAGGGGTCCTACAGGAGTGTGCTCCGGTCTTGAAACCTTCAGTTAGTCGCCGGATCTTTTCGTAAAATTTTCGAGCATTACCCCCGTCGGCCATCTTGTCAAGCTCTTCATACTCACGCTAAAATGTTAAAACGTAAAAATATAAAAATACAAAAATTAAAAATATGAAGGTGTAAAAATATAATTTTTTTTTTTAATTTTCACTATCAAGCTACATTATATCCAAGACTATACACACCATATATAGGCCGTCAGATGTTTGGTGCCTCTAATAATATGTATATGAGAGATAGAGGAAGTTGTGATACGACTTCATCCATTTCTGGCACAGAGACACACCGTTAGAAGAAAAATACACCCTCTCAATTTGTTCAATCTTCCCTAATATCTGAGAGATTTGTCCGTGTTTTCGGTAAAAAATTATGCATACTAGTGGATCTTCATGTTCGGTATATAGTGCCTTGAAAAGTTGTAATCCGATTTCGACAAATTTTAGAAAAGTGATGACCCACCTCCAATGCAATATTAGTCTAAGTATCATCATTTTTTCTTAATGTACATATTGTAAAGACATAAACGTATCCGAATGAATTAAAAAATGTGTTATATGGGAGGAAGGTGTGGTTGTAAACCGATTTCATTAGTTTTCAATTTATAGCATCAGGATATCAAGAAAATATCATCTACTAAATTTGATAATTTCTGGACGGCGTCATGCTCATTTTTCAGGGATCAGGGACTTCGATGTGAGGTTATTTTCTTTTGTATAACTTAGCTTAAATCCGATGATAGCAAGGTCTCTTTAATATTTTAAAGTAAAAAAGAGAATATATTTTATAGCGGTAACGACTTTCAAAACGAAGAACTCTTCCTCCACCGTCTTAAGTCAATCCTAATATAAGAGATAATCAACAATAATTGGACCTTATATTCTTGTCTGCTCTGCATGCGAAGTCTTTCGTTATCAGCAGAGATTACAATTCTTCAAAATGTTTCTTAATTCTTATACCAGCAGAATTAGTCTTTAAATATTTAGGAAATTTTACGCAAAATTCACCAGCTGAAACTATATCAATATGTATATTTACCTCTACTTGCGTATACTCTTATTCCATATACTATATATGTACATTCATTTAAGTACTATGCAAATCTGCTATTTTAGCCCAAATATTTTACAACAAACAATCTGCATCTATTAACAAAAACGCCATAAATCACAGGCAACAAATAAATCTGCGTTTGAGTCAAACTTGAAAGGTTATGCAAGAACCTACGACCTAAATAATGCGCTATAAATACTATATTTGTATGTGGGGGTGTGTGAACAGATGTTTAGAATGGTGTATATGTATGTGCGCACCGTTAGATACATAAATTTCGGTAAATATTTGCTGACAAATGCACACCTGTAAGCATAAATTTAAATAACAACAACAACAGTAACATATGCTGACTTTGAAGGCGACATTTTGTTGTAAAAAGTCAAGGAAGTACATATATATTTATCATGCTTATGTGTGACCTCCTTTGAAGGTTTTTGGCAAACTAGTACAAAAATAATGATTTCTATCTCTCACTCTCTCTAAATCCTTCCCCCCCCCCCCTTCTGCAGACACCACCCGCATTGTTTCCTAACAAAATATTAAGTTATTGTCAAAATATTTGCCTACAATAAGGCGCACAAATACGCAAATAAACCTGGTGAAAAAAAACACCAACAAAGGTCGCACACACACAAGTGCATTTATTTCGGCACTCCAGTGTGCGTTTTTGTGTGTGTTCGTATGTCATGTTTATTGTCTGCCTTGGCTGTTACTATGTCTATGCAAACATTTATGGCAAATCATGGCCGTTGCCACGTTGACTTTTAACCCAAAAATTTTGCTAACTAGGTGCCCGGCACCTTCAACAACAACAACAACGAGAATAACAACAAACAGTTTAAATAGCAAAACAAAGAGTTAAACACAGACAAACACACTGTTATTCATATATATGGAATTAAGTTTGTATTCACACATCACTACACTGACATAAAAGGCGGCAGGTGTTTGCCATGGCAGTTAACGGCACATGCATACATACTTTGAAAGACCTTTCTTATATTTTGGAGTGTGTGTAGCATATCCAAAAGGGGCTTCTTCATATTGTTGTTGTGCTTTTACTTTGGTGTCTCGATAAGTTTGTGTAACTAAAATTTAAGATTTAAAGCACCTTTTCACACGTTTGTGAAGCACATAATGGCACATATTCATATGTGTTTGTGTACAACAAGGTTGTTAAGCCGTTGGTGTTTGTTTGGGTGCGACACCTTTTGTTAGTGTCAGATGTGACGCAAAGTTTGAAAATTTGAGAAGGTTGGGGAGTGAACGGGGCAGACAATAACTAGTTAGGAAAGGACAAAGAGTTACAAAATATATAATATTAAATATAAAATATAAAATTTAAAATATAAAATATAAAATATAAAATATAAAATGTAAAATATAAAATATAAAATATAAAATATAAAATATAAAATATAAAATATAAAATATAAAATATAAAATATAAAATATAAAATATAAAATATAAAATATAAAATATAAAATATAAAATATAAAATATAAAATATAAAATATAAAATATAAAATATAAAATATAAAATATAAAATATAAAATATAAAATATAAAATATAAAATATAAAATATAAAATATAAAATATAAAATATAAAATATAAAATATAAAATTTAAAATATAAAATATAAAATATAAAATATAAAATATAAAATATAAAATATAAAATATAAAATATAAAATATAAAATATAAAATATAAAATATAAAATATAAAATATAAAATATAAAATATAAAATATAAAATATAAAATATAAAATATAAAATATAAAATATAAAATATAAAATATAAAATATAAAATATAAAATATAAAATATAAAATATAAAATATAAAATATAAAATATAAAATATAAAATATAAAATATAAAATATAAAATATAAAATATAAAATTTAAAATAGGTATATGAGAGATAGAGGAAGTTGTGACACGACTTCATCCATTTCTTACTCGGAGGCTTACTGTTAGAAGAAAAATAGACCCTCTCATTTCTTTTTCTTTTTTTGTTTCAATTTATTTATTTAGAGAACAGCTAATACATTCCAAATTCTGTAGTTAAGAGTTTATTTACAATATTTACAATTCTTAATACCTAAAAGATAAATCTAAAACGTGACTTCTCTAAAGTCTTCGAGTTGTATCGCTATTATCCAGTAGAGCTATTGCCAGAACATTTTCATAACCATGAAGTCTCTCAACATACCTTGTGCTTATACTTTTTATTTCTTCTTTAACGTATTTAATATTTAAATCTTTGAGTATTTGATCGTTAGTTACAAACCAAGGGGCGTCAACAATAAGTCTAAGAATTATAGACTGATATCGTTGAAGGATTTCAATATTTCATTGACTTGCAGTACTGGATGACATAGGTCCCCACAGAGTTCTCCAAACTGAGCTGCTATTTTCGTCCAAGGAACCAATATTTTTTAGTTTTTATGTTGAGTTGCTTTCTCAAGCCTTTAATATGGCTTTCCAAAGTTACTCTTCGATTTATATCGAGTCCGAGATACTTTGCGGAATCACTATGACGAATTTGTGTATTATTTAAAAATACCGGCGGACAATCCTCAAAGCAAATGTGACGTGTTTAGATTTCTCAGTATTTACCTATATTTTCCATTCCTTGAGCCATCGCTCAATTTCAATTATTTCATTTTGAATAACTTGAGTATCTCCTACCGCAGTACTTTTGGATGCAATTATAACTGTATCATTAGCGTAAGTGGCTACTTGAACATCATCAGCAACAGGGAAATCAGCTGTGAATATTGTGTAAAGGACAGGTCCCAGAACACTGCCAGCACAGATACTGTATAGTTTTGACGTTTCTCCTTCCATTTGAACATAAAAGTAGCGATTGTTTAAATATGATTTCAATAAGAGAAAAAATGGATTAGGAAGTAGTTTTTTTCAGTTTATATAACAAGCCTGGATGCCAGACTCGGTCAAATGCTTGTTGTATATCAAGAAATACTGCCGCAGAATACAGCGAATTTACGATTTGGAAGACACATTTGACAAAGTGCATCCAGGAACTCTATTATTTCAGTATCTTCAGGGGCAAGATTTGAATTTGGTTGAAACGCTGAGTATAAATGTTGTGCAAATGCTTCAACCTTATCTATGGCAGTTTTACACCAATCTCCGTTATAATTACATATGGTAACATTTCGCTTTGTAGGTCGCTCTAAATATTTGGTCGCTCTCCAAAGGCTGTATTCGTAGTCTTTCGCGTTAGGATCCAGACTTTTGAGAAACTCTGCAGTTGCTTCATTTCTTATTTCATGTAAGCGTTTTTTAAGTTGGTTTGATGCTGTATTGTACCTTGTTTTATCTATTGGAAACCTACTGGTTTGCCAATTTTTCCGAAGCTTCCGCTTGTTACTTATGAGGTTCCTAAACTCAGCTGATATGATATGATATGATTCGTTGCCGTAGTTTTGGTTGGTGCAGTATTCCTCATACCTCCTTCATGAATGATGTTTGTAAACGTTTCCACAGCCGTATGCACTTCTAGATATAGCTGGAAGAGTAGTGCCATATGTAATTATAATAGGCAAATGGTCTGAGCTTTGGTCATAGCTGTCAGAAATATCCAGATGATGTCATGGTACTCCATAATAAACTGCAAAATCCAAAATATCTTCTTTAATATTTGAAAGATTTACACGTATATTTCATGTTCGATTTCGAAAATATTTAGATGAGTGATGACCCACCTCCTAATACTAATATTGCATAGTCTAAATATATTCATTTGTTCTTTTCATATCCGTCTGTATTAAATAATGTGCTTCCCATATGCGTGGTTGTAAACGGATTTCAGTAGTTTTCAATTTATAGCATCAGGATATCAAGAAAACATCATGTACTAAATTTGGTAATTTATGATATGAATTTCGACCCAAAAGTGCAAGGCGCCACGCCCATTTTCCAGGGATCACTTCGCTGTGAGGTTAACTATATTCTTAAACTAGAAAAGAACCATATAAAAAACTACAATAACAAAGCAGTAAATGCACCACAATTCAAGTTAAAATTGCTATAAATCAGTTCTCTACAAATTCAACATATTTCTTAAAGCATAAAGCACCCACACGAATTATGCTACACATTTAAATGCTGCCTTCCACATGGACAACGCGCCACGCAAGCATAACACCATGCATGTGAATGCAGATATGCTTAAAATTTCACGCCTACAAGTGTAGCGAAGTACGCCTGCAAGTATGCAACAGTAAAGAAAAGCGCGTTGCGAAATGTTGGCGCACAAAAGCGCATATACGCGTACACATAGAAGCAGACAAAACAGCAGCGTCCGTTACATGTGCTACTAGCACTGTACAAAAGACAGCGCGCATTGTGCGCCTAAAAGCGTGCACTATACAGAAACAGAAACAAAGGTGTAGAGACGGCACACTAAATGGTAGTTGTGTTATGTTTATTTTTATTTCCTTGCGCATGTTTTTTGTCGAGTGCTGCCAATTGTCTGCGAATTTTTGCCGCCTCAAAAACGCAGCTGGAGTTTAACGGCAAACAAATGCGCCTAAATGTGTGTAAGCATTGCTGGTAAAAAAGAAAGTTGGGTTAGTGTAAGCAAGAAGCAGTCAAGCGCAGACACTTTAAAGGCCGCAAAGCGTGTGAAAATGCGCTGCGGGCATATGTGTGTGAATTTACGTGTTTCTTTGGAGTGAATTTATTGTAGGGCGCTTGTAACGCGCTCAGCATATCAGAAGATATATATTTTATGTCTTGTTGTTATTTTTTGCGCGTAAAAAGCTTGCAAATTCAAGTTACAGAGGGTAGAAAAGTACAAAATATTTGCGCTTAAGCCGATTATTTACAAGAAAAGGTGGTGCGCCTAAATGTATGCATCAGTTAGTAGCACTTCACAATGCAATAGCACATTTAGCGGGGTATTTTTGTATTCAGAATTATTATTATTATTATTATTATTACAACTATATTATAGCGCCACTTTAAACCAACAAGACATGCCACCAAAGTTGCTTGCCCAAAGCATTGCATACTTTTTGGCGCTTCACTTAACATTTATTACAACCGAATTGAATTGAAGGAAAGTTGAAAAGGGTCCAACGAATGCAAACTAAACCATACAAATTTACAGCATACATTTAAGCGCAGCTAAACACGCCCTAAGTAGGCGAACAAGTACCATTTCGGGAGTATTTACGAACACACTCAAGCAAAAAGCGCGAAAAAAACAGAGAAAATATAATGAAACTCGAATGGCAGTCATATAAAGAGCGCGCACAACAGAAAATTAAAAGGCGCCAAATATCATACATTCATAAAGCGAATGCATTGCATACAAAGAGGCGCTTAGCACATACAGACACTCATACAATCAACTGACTTGCTGACTACACGAATGAGCGGCATGAGTGACTAGCGCCACTACAAGCGTAAACAAACAAGCATTTTGCTGTTAAAATGCGCGCATTTAATATGTTGAAGAAAAACTACTGGAGTTGAGTGAAATGGAGCTCCGAGTGCATAGTGAGCACCGTCGAAAATGCCGTGAAGCCTGCCGAGATAAGCAGGCGCAATGCATGGCACAATGGCGTAGCGAAGCGCAATGCAAGCGCACTGTAATAATAATAATCATCATAATAATAAAGTCGTCGTTAAATAACTGACGTTTGCCAAGCGTCAAGTCAAGTTAAATAAAAAGTTATTGCATACTTTTGTGCATTGACGGCGCACAAAAAATGCGCATACAACTACGAATTTGTGTGTGTTTGGAAAGAACTTCATATGCCAACATAGCAACTGCTTGTGGGCGTCTGTGTGCATCAAATTATGGGAATTTCTCAAGCGCGAATGCTTCAGACCCTAAAAGTATACTATGAAATTTTCTTTAAACTTACATAAGTACAGAGTTAAAGCATTTTTTTGTTATAAGGAAGTATGGCTAAGTAGTTTAATAGCATGTAAGGCTTATACAGAATATTTTAAAATGCGCCTAAAAGCATCCATATTCTACAAAAAGTTTAATTTTTACTTAAGTATGCAATACATAGTATAGTAGTAAATTTTAATTAGAATATTCGAATAATTAATACTTTATTATGATTCAATGCCATTCCATGTGTTTTTGGTAAGGCCCTTTCTTTAAAATTGATAGCGCCGAAAACTATACTTTGCACAAGAAAAAGTGCAAACTTTATTTAAACACAAATTCATTACAAATCCTAAATTTACAAAACTGAAATACTTTTGAATTTATTTATAGTATTACATCTCATTCACCCAATGAATTCAAATATTCTTCTTCGTCTTGACTGGCGTAGACACCGCTTACGCGGTTATAGCCGAGTCCAAAACAGCGCGCCACGCATCTCTCCTTTTGGCAGTTTGGCGCCAATTGGTAATACCCAGTGAAGACAGGTCCTTCTCCACCTTGTCCTTCCATCGTAGTGGAGGTCTCCCTCTTTCTCGACTTCCACCAGCGGGTACTGCATCGAATACTTTCAGAGCTGGAGCACCTTCATCCATTCGAACAACATGACCTAGCCAGCGTAGCCGCTGTTTTTTTATTCGCTGGACTATGTCTATGTCGTCGAATAACACATACAGCTCATCGTTCCATCGTCTGCGGTATTCGCCGTTGCTAATTCTTAAGGGACCATATATCTTCCGCAAAACCTTTCTCTCGAAAACTCCTAGTGCCGTCTCATCGGATGTTGACATCGTCCACGCTTCTGCACCGTAAAGTAGGACGGGAATGATGAGAGACTTGTAGAGTTTGGTTTTTGTTCGTCGAGAGAGGACTTTACTTTTCAATTGCCTACTTAGTCCATAGTAGCACCTGTTGGCAAGAGTGATTCTGCGTTGGATTTCCAGGCTGACATTGTTGGTGTTGTTGATACTGGTTCCCAGTTATACGAAATTATCTACAACTTCAAAGTTATGACTGTCAACAGTGACGTGGGAGCCAAGACGCGAATGCGCTGACTGTTTGTTTGACGACAGGAGATATTTCGTCTTGCCCTCGTTCACCACCAGACCCATACGCTTCGCTTCCTTATCCAGTCTGGAAAAAGCAGAACTAACGGCGCGGGTGTTGTTTCCAATGTTATCGATATCATCGGCGTACGCCAGTAGCTGTACACTCTTGTAGAAGATTGTACCTTCAAATATTAAGTAGCCTAAATGTATGCTACATTATTCTTTGCTGTATTTCTGATTGCTTTATTTTTAATACATCTTGTGTTTTGTGTTTCGTAATTGTTTTCTGTTCATACGTATATATGTTTATATGAATGTACTTATGCTTTATTTTGTGGGGTTGCCACCTGTTTTATTGTACATTTTTTTTTTTAATAAAGTTTTAAACACTTTCAATCGATAGCGAATTCAAATCTTTAACTCGAACATTTAAAGTTGAATTTTAGAAAAACATATGAAAAAAGCTGCCACGTTTTATTATTTGAAAAAAAAAATTGTAGGAGAAATATGATAACAACAAAATATTTTAATGTAATTTATATATAGAGTATCTGACTCTGAAAAAAATATGATTACTTAAATGTGATTACATAGAGTTGCCACATCGTTACATCTAATTAAAATCCGAAAAGTATGCAAAATCACCATTTAGTTTACCTCCACTTCGCTATACCTAGCTAAACGACGCTTTAGTTTGCCTAAATGGATACTACATTACAAATTAGATATTAGTAGCTCCCGAAAGGATGCAATATATTTACTTTATTAATTGTATATACTTCCGATCTGGAATAATCTTTGAAGAATCAAATC